>NW_017306718.1:1132823-1161362 GCF_000935625.1 Nanorana parkeri | reverse complement strand
CTGTACCAAACATCTAGAATAAGGGTCTGGTATAGATGGAGGGAATCTGCAGCAACTTTCTTTATAAACAGAGGAAAAGGGCTGGGAGCTGTAATTTACCAGCAATATATACTACATTTTTTTTTTGTAAATGTCAATTTTGCTGTAGTACATTGTATACATTGCACAGATGTACCATTTCACAGGCGATTTTAGGGTCAGCCAAAAATAATTTTAAAAAAATGTTTTGGGCCATTCATGACCTTTAAAATTTGTCTACCATTTGTTGAGATTGAGCATCTGAATCCACCCCAAACAGAATATTTGGCTCACCACTAGTCATAACAGTACAAGAGCACTTGACTAGGCAACACATTTAAAAAGATCTATATTGTGGGCCTCTTTTTAACGTATCTGCTGATGACAGCATCATTCTGGTCTGCAACCTCTGTGTGCAGCATATCAGCAGCAGTAAAAGTAATGTGGGTAAGAAACACATGATAAAACACATGACTCTGCAACACAGAGCTTGATGGGAACAGCACCTCAATGTGGCAAGCCGGCAGCAAAAGGCACATCCACTTTAATCCTCAAGGGAGCAAAGCAGCCGCTCTCTTTGAGAGTACTGCTAATGCACTACTTTTCTCCCCCATCCTACTTAGGGGTGTATAGCAGCCAGTTCATTTTCAGGACAGTCAATGCACTCTTTTCCTCCTCTTCCTCATGGGTGCATAGCAGACACTTATAGGAGGTAAGAAGCCCTTTTCCTCCTTTTTTTTCTTCTGCTAATCCTGCCCTAGGCATGCCCCTGAGGAATCAAAAATAAAAGTCTGTCCACCCGTCCATCCTCTTAAAGACAATGTGGGAAATTCTGCAGCTATGGTGAAGGGCAGGCAACAGCAAAAACAAAGTGATTAATTCTATGGCCAAAGGCTGCCCACTCTTCTCCAAACCTTCCTATGTTGGCCAAACCTCCAAAGGCAGCCTAGATCACTCCATAATCTCTTATAGACTGTATGTTGCATTTATAGATGTTATATACAGTACATTCTTTTTCCAAATGTTAATTACATATTTACAAAATACATTTGGAAAATGTCTGTGTGCTGCAACCACTCCGTTAAAATTGAGCATACATTTCCTGGCTCTCCACAGCAAATATGATCCATTTCTTATGAACTACTAATTCTCCTCTGTAAAGTTATAGAAAGTAAAAAAATGTTCATGCCGTTTCAAATGCTGAGTCACTTGCATCACTGTGCTCGGATCAAGGGTCTGGTTGGTCTGTTTTTCCCCATTTTTGGGGGTGGGGTTCCTCCTCAAAATTCCTACCAGACCTTAAGAGCCTGGTATGAGTTTATGGGGGAACCACACACACTTTTATTTTTAACTTGGGGTCACTCCTAAATTTCCTACCAGACCTAAAGGTCTTGGTATGACTTTTGGGGGAAACCCCATGCTTTTTTTTAAATGGAGTCTTTCCTAACTTTCTTACAAACCTAAAAGGTCTGGTATGTTTTGGGAGGGGGACCACACGCTGTTTTTTTTTTATTTCTCTTTAAAATTTGTATAATTATTTTCTTAACTTTTTTCTTTCTTTTACATTTATTTAAAACATTTTGAAACTTTTTTTCATTTGTTTACATTTTTTTCTATTCTGCTCGCTACCTCTATTTTGCTCGCTACCGCTCGGCGGCATATGGCTATTCACTCACTGCCGTTCGGCCCCTCTGAGAATGGGGCGAACGGCAGAAAGTGAGCTGCCGCAACTTCGGCTAAGCCGATCCAGATGTTGGATCGGCTGAGTCAAATTCCTTCTGCACTTCAGCTCAGCTGAAGGCAGCTGATGTACAGCTGATTTTAGCCGATGTACGGCTGAAATTAGCCGTACAAGGCTGAAGTGAATAGCCGAACGTCGTTCGGCTCTGTTCACTTCGGCGCGGTTATTTACTCGGCTGCCTTCGACAGCTTTGTGAATAACTATCTTAGAAGCATTGTATGTTAGACATTTGTTGCTATGGGCGTGAATGACCGTATTAGTTTGACATTTTCTTGAATGTTCAGGTCAAACTTATGGTTGACCTGAAGCTCATCTCTAGTCAAGACATATCTAAAGCATATTTTGCAGTTCTGTACTTCTGCTTTTTAGGTAAATTTTGAACTTCAATACCAAGTCCTGCCATTTTATTTTTAATTTTTGTTTTGGATAGAGTGTGGAGGTTTTAGTGCTTCTCCCTGCATCCCCATTTAGAAGATGACTCCAACTTCCTGTGTATTTGTTGGGTGTCAGACAGAATGGGATGCGAGGGGAGATACTCTCAACCCGAGACACAGGTATAAAAACTCCCCACACATTTTCTAATAGAATGATGAAGGTTTGGAACCTCTGTCAGGACTTTACTGCTGTTAGAGTCAACATATGGAATATTTCCAATCATTTCCTGTCAAGGTGATGAGTGTCACAACAGGAAGAGAAGAGAAATCTCTTCTACAGGAACATAGCAGAGATTCAATTCAAATCTATTATAAAAAGTCATTAAAAAATCCTCTATGGAGACAAGACAGCATTTAAACAAATGATGTATCTGTTCCCCACTCTACACAAAACTAAAAATGTTTTGGCTTGAGTTAGGATTTTAAGACACTTTATCATTGAGAAATTATGCTTTAAGGGTTTCAACCACTGATTTCACTGGGTTTCTGATGTAGAATAAAAATGAAAGTGGTCCATCACTTCTACAAAAAGCACTTCCTGCATGGCATGTGTCTTAATAGAGAGGGATACTTATTTCTGAAGGGCTTTCCCAATGTTAGATGTTAATTACATTGGGAAACCTTTATTAATGTTGCAGCCTGAGTAAACGTAGTAACTACTTCACATTCTTTTCACGAGAGAGGCCATTTATCAGGCATTGATTACTATGGTGACGGCTATTATATTAAACAAAATAGGATCAACCTCAGGACTCTGTGACACATGCTGTGATCATCTCAGAAACACACTACTCAATACATGAGCTCTTTACACTCCTGTGATATATTTAATCATATGTATATCCAATTTTATATGTAATTTAGCTAAAAAGCCTAATTATTCATTTTATGACCATCACTGCAGGAACCACTCAAAACTTCCTTGTCTGTCAGTCTTTCCCTGCTGTTATTAAACAGTGCTGTCAGAATGTGGTCTTATCATTTAGCTCAATATAAAAATCTCCCTTCCCTCAACAGTAACAGGTGTAACTGATGTTTGTAAATGTAAAGGTAACTCACTGTGGACTTATGGTATCTGCAAGAACATAGAGGGGAATTTATCAAAACTGGAGCAGACAAAATCTGGAGCATATTTGCACTGCAACCTTCTCCGTCAGCTTCTCTGTCTCATTTTCAAATCTTACCTAAGCAAACTGAAGAGAGATGATGATTGTTTGCCTTGGGCAACTGCTCCAGATTCTGCCTGCTCCAGTTTTGATAAATTCCCCCCATAATGTTTTTGCTTCTGAAAGTACCTGTGTTAGTCTTCAGATAATTCTTGTGTCCATGTGGAACTCTTTGGTATCTAGTCCTAAGCTTTACACAGGACCTCTTGTGGGGATGGTTACTTTTAAAATAAATTGACTCCATGTGACCCATAGCAGCCAGTCAGTTTTTTTCTTAATAAAAGAGCACCTCAGTTGGCAAATCTGCAATGTAAAGTCATTTCAAAGTTCATACTAATTTACCTCTAGTCTGGTGGTAGCTATACTGAATATTGCCATTTATCCTTCCTAAACTGATATAGTCTTAGTGTCTTTTTTCCCCCCGCTTTTCTGGATTTTATTACAGTAAATAGCTGTATTTATATTAACTTACGTTGTTATTTCTGGCTGCAATTTTATTAAATGGTTGGAAAATTATGAATAATGTGGTATTTATACAGATTACACTATTAAAAAACAAGCTATAAACTATTGTTATTAATAAATCCTTAACCGAGGAAATAACACTGTAGCAAAACATTTATCACTTAATGCTGGCAAGCAATAAAGCAGAACGTTTCATTACACGCTTTTATCTATAAAAATCTTATTACATTATTTGTGCAAATTTATTCAGACATATCATTTGAATGTACTCCTTAGTAGTATATGGTTCCATATATCAGAAAAGCATTATCACATTTTTCCACATTGTCTAATTGGTGAACAGCAGCAAATCCAAGTGTTCTTTTTTTTTTCTTAAATGTACAATTTTTAATACAAACCCAACAGGTGGGTTACTGTTACTGTTTTTATTTATCGTTATTCAGACCCTAGAGAGGCCTGTGCTCATCACCCTTTTATATTTTAATTCCTCTGTGTGGTGTTACCATTAACTCTAGAGACTCAAACGACACATTACGTATCATTTACTAAAGTGTTGAAAAGTCATATACAGTGCAACATTTTCAAATGCACATGGCGTTGTCTAAATTGAAACTCTGATCTAGTGGTGTCTAAATTCAAACCCAGGTGTGTGATTCTGAAGTTGGCAGCCTCAAATCAATAAAAAAAAATCTGTTTTAAATACTGATATTTGCAACAAAATATCTCCTTAGAACCAGTCTGTGTGGAGAGTGTGACCACTTGCTGACCTGGCAGAATCCACAGACAGTTCAACTCTTCAATAAGGCACAGAAGTTCAATTCAATGTAGTTTTACTTCATATAACTGCAATATAAAGGATCATATTTAAAGTGTAAAACGTGTAAAAGTGCAAGAAGACAATGGGGGGAGGGGGGATTTATCAAAGCTGGAGCAGACAAAATCTGGAGCAGATTTGCACTGCAACCAAGCAACCAAGTAGCTTATCTGTCTCATTGTCAAATCTTACCTGAGCAAACTGAAGCACTATCCTAAGCACTATCCCTGCTTGAAAAGTGATATTAACTGAGCAGTAAAGTGAAGGGCAGAGAATGTCTAGCTGTCTGTAATAACTACCACCAAACAAGAAGGGGTAATAGAGGAACATAACAAGCACAATAAACAAGATGACAAACAGACTGTTGTGGCGGCATAAAACACATTAATGTTATATTTTGTACAAAACAGTTTTACATGGAAGATCATTTTAATGAGTTTAGTAAGGCATAGACACAACTGAATAGAACATATTAGAAATACAGCATGTTCAAATGAATGATGCCAAATCAGCTTAAAGTAATCTAAAATGGTCCTTGCTGCTGCAGTAACTGGAGCATGATTGTATTTCTGTAAGGCATATGGAGGTTTCACTATAGAAGTTGTCATGTAATTTTCCCCTGGCACGTATAGTGAAGTATTATCAAAGCAGATAGCTGAGTAAACTTAACACAAGTCAGGATCACGCTGTTATTGACCTGCACAACTTTTTTATATAAACCTTTGCTACTTTTATTTCACATGACAAGTGCTTCTGACAGTGAACAGTTTTATGTATGATATTCACTATATTATGTGATTGAGAACTAGATGAAGGAATCATTTTGTACTGTCCAGAGGTTCTAACATATGCCTAGATGAGGAGAAGGAGGAGAATGTCATATTTCAAAATGGCTCAATTTGAGACTTTTGATGATCAACTCATTTCAACAAATTGAGCAATCTTCTTTTATTTTTATCTGTTCCGTTTCTGTAAGGCTTCCTATTTTCCTCACAATTTTTATAGTGGCGATGGTAGTATATGTATGAAGGGAAACTAGACCTAAAAAGTAAAGTATGCTAGCAGACAAGACCAGGAGCATAACTACAGATCATGGTTTCCCATTGGGGACCCCAACATTTTAATGGCCCTCCCTGGCATCCTCCTTCTGTGGCACCTGGCAGTGCCAACTTTGACAATACTGCCACTGGTCTTTACATAAAGTATACTTAAGGAAAGGCTAGAGAGCTGCCAGCATAGTCAGTACACTATTAAGGATCAATGCTGTGGAATGTTCGTCAGGAAGAACTGCAGTGCAGGGAATTAAAAATTTTTCCGTGATTGCTTGGTAGACATGTGGACCCTAAAAAGCTTTGATAGCAAGTAAATGTATTTAATGCATTTAAATGTATTTAGTTGCTAACAAAATTCTTTGTTTACGTCTTGATGCCAGCCGGCGGCTAGATTCCACGGTCCACAGCAGAATGTAAACAATGGGGAGCAATAGCCGGCCTGCTATTGGTTATTTCAACTTGCAATAGCCAAAAGCTGGCTGGCTAATGCACCCACCCTCTAAGCAGAGGAGCAGACCTGAGAGAGAACTTTTTCACACACAACTAGACTGAACAATCTGGCATAGAGTGGTGTACATAGAACAACCTATCTACTCTTCCCTTGCTTGGCTCGAAAAGCCTTAATAGAAAGGAATCTGCCTTCCTGTCTGTTCCACACCCTATCTACTTCTGGTGCCTTCTTAAAGTGCCAAAGCCTTGGCCCTCATAAAGGGGTGCAATAACAAACGACACCCTGGGTAAAATTTGACAACTGTGCGTTAGGTTTACAGTTTTGGTACAAATTGTATTATAATTTGTCCCCCTTTGGGAAGGAGCATTGTTATCTCTTGTTGTCCAGGGGAAACCCTATCACAATCTCCCCAAAAGAAACACACGCAGCAGTAAGACCTGACAAAGTGTGTCTCCCCAGTAGGGACATGAAAACAGTAAACAAAAAAATTACAGAGGTTATATCTAACCTTTTCCCTCTCTATTTAAAACGAAAATTGGCTGTACAGTAGATGAATTATAATCTTGACATGCACACAGTGAGCACATGCTACCTGCTCAGTCCTTAAGATTCCCATCTAGTTACTACTATAGTCCATCAGTTCAACAAACCCTCTTTTGTGAGAAGTCTGGTGCAGCCCTGCTTGTAATGCAAGAAACACACCCTCTGCAGCCCCTTCCTGTCTCATATACCAAAAGCCAGATGAAAAACCATGGTAATAGATGTTTTTCAAATATGTGAAGCGGCGCTATCACCCAACAAGTAAACACTGTCGGTAGAGGAGAAAAACGTTAAGATCAGGATTGGTCTCATCTGAAGGAAGGAAGGAAGATCACAGCTCCAAATAGTGTGAGGAAGGAGTTTTACTTTATAAGAAGCGCTTTGAGACCCAAGGGTCTGAACACGGAGGGGAGAGGCTTATTTATCAGAGCACTGGTGTTTTTTATGAGCACTTCAGCAAAAAATACACAAGAAATTACAAGAGTGGGCAGAGTGACGCACAAAGAAAGACTAAAACAACACTTTTTTTTAAGAGAGCTGCCTGCGTTTAATGAATTGATGAACACGTTGTTTCAGTTATGTGTTTTACACACTGACACAGGACGTGTGCTATTTTATTAGTCATTTGGAGTTTTTTTTAGATTATCACCTTGGGATTTACACAAACAGTTGACTAGAAGATTTAATTTGCAAAATATTTGAATTTTTTTTCTCTCACAATAGTATTGTTCACTATAATATTTGTTTTTTGCACATATTATTTGTTTACTTGTTGGGTGATAGCGACGCTTCACATATTTGAATGATATTAATGCAGGCTCATGCGGCCAATTTAAGTGAGCAGCTGTAAGGAGAAACGGCCAGTTTTCTTAGATTAATCGAGCGCAGAAGTTCCTGTAGATAATTCACTGGTATTAGATGTTGCTGACAGCTACCCATCCAACTCAAACCTACCTTCCAAGTATAAATGTGACTGGGGATAAAGGTAGAAAGTTAAACAGCATTGGAATCAGTTTTAAATGTCAAAATAGCTCTGAGGCTTAAAGAGAATCTGTAATTGACCTAAATGGTTCTCTTGAACCACACTACACACTAATACTTACCCGCGCTGCTCCATATGTCAGCCCTGCCTTACCTTTAAACTGTGGTCAACAGACTTAAAATGGCCAATTATTGGGTGTAGGGAATCTGAATTTTACTGTTACATTCCTCTGTAAATTTACAGGTCTATTCACTAAAGGGTGAAGGGTTTGGAGAAGGCAGACAAAGTAAAAAATCTTTTCCATATTCAATTTTTATTATTTCAAAACAAACAAAAAGAAAAAAAAATTACTTTAACATATAATTGTTCTACATCGAGGTACATCGGAACAGTTCATATCCTAAAAGACAACAAATACCGGCACCGCCGGTTGCAAGAAAAAAGCCCAATATGATGTTGGTAGATACAGAAAGGAGGCTGCTCCCACCGGTCAACAAGACCCTCGATCTGGGAAACAAAAGATAAAACAGAGCGCCTCCATAGTGTAAAAAAGTTATTTATTTGAACGGCACACAGCTGAAAATATACTCACAAAAGGTCGATCGATAAAAGTCATGCAAGAGATGAAGTATGAAACTCTGACAGCGGGAGTCTCACGGGGTGAAACAAATCAAAAGTCCTCTGCCCCTGTGAGTTCGGATGGTCTACGCGTTTCAGGGGCACGCCCACTTCATCAGAACCTATCCTACATTAAGTGTCGGTGGGCAGTCCTCACTCCCGCCCGGTCATACTGCCGACCTGCTGAGTGGTACTGTCCGTCGCCTACCTCATACAGCAGCTGTAACCATAGTATCAATGAAAAATATACACTAAGAAAAGGAATAAAAGAAAAGAGGAAAAGGAAAGGGAAAAAGGGGAGAAGGTGAGGAAAGGAAGGAAGGGGAGTGTGGAGAGAGGTTGGGTATTAATTTTTACTATTTACTATGCCCCTTTCACTACAGAAGTCTACCCCTTCGTCATTTCTTATCCTGGTGGTATATTTTCTTCGTGTAGACTGTTCTCTCCCATGTCTTGTAGGTTTCCGGGTGATCTTATAAAGGCCATCCATGGTTGCCAAGTGGATTCGTATTTTTTATAATTATTTCTCCGGATAGACGTCAGTTCTTCCATCAGTCTGTAATATTCTACTCTACTGTGCCATTCGCTTATAGTTGGAGTATTAGTTTGGTTCCAATGAAGTGGGATTAAGGTCTTCGCGGCATTCAGTAGTGGTACTACCAATGATCTTTTATAGGCCCTCATCGGCAGGTCCGTAAGGTGAAAAAGTTAGACCATTGGGTCTAGAGATAATGTGGCCTTGGTAATCTTCTCTATTTGAGCTATTACCTGGGTCCAGTAAGATTGTATTTCGGGACAAGACCACCACATATGTATGTACGTACCCTTATGGCCACAATTTCTCCAGCATAATTCCGTCTTAGATGGGACATTTTATGTATGCGTTCTGGTGTATAATACCACCGTGCCATAAAACGGAAAGTAGTGTTGGAACACTCCAAGTCCTGTTCCCATTGATTTAGATATAATGGGTAAGGACTAAGTTGATATTTTAATAAAATCTTATAAATTTGAGATATTCCATGACGTGGTGATTCTGATGCAAAAAATATTTTTTCCAAAAGTGTAAGCTGCGAGGTAGTGCGAAAAGGCTTTGGTAGTGATGAAATAAAATGTGATAGTTGCCTATGTCTCCACGTGTCAAATGGGTAAGTCCCCCATTGTTCTCTAAGAGATTCTAACGAAAGTGGTCTATCTCCACCACCGACAAAGTAAAAAATCTAAGCCAAAATAGCTGATATGAAAATATTCTTCAATTTTGCTCACTTTCAAGTTCAGCTTTGTTGTCCTAGGTTGTTCACTTCTCCTGCCTTCTCCAAACTCTACACCCTTTTGTGAATAGCCCTGTTAGTGTCGTTGACTGTATCTATCCTATTTAGCATTTAAGTATTTCTGAGCTCTGATGGTCTTCCCTAAGGTTTTTTGCATCTGCCTTTTTTTGTGAAGGAGGTTCCAGTAATTTAAGTGGGAAGGACAATCACTGAGTTATAATAATGTATCTGACCCAACCAATCCCAAAGGTCCTTATTTAGAGATATGATTATGGAAAATTATAAATATTTGGGGCACCTTTCCAGATTGTCTGGGGAGGGCGTGTGTCTAAAATGATCTGTACTTGGGCTGTGCCTCAGTCTGGGACATGTGCTAAAGACCCAGGTGGTCTTCAGCTGCCTGCTAGAGAGGATATCCAGAAGTAGTTGGGCTTGCAAAGAATATTCTTTGTGAAGAGTGTTGCAGATGAGCAGGGCAAAAGCTACTGCTGGACACTGTAAAAAGGATTCATTGCCCACAGATCAAGGTGTCTTTGATTGCTATCAGAGGGTCAGGAGCCGTATTTATTAGAAAGAGATCCACTGCTACTCAAGAAAGACTGTGACTGTTCTTACGGGGTCACAGATCTTTCTGACTGCTTTCACAGGGCAATTACTATTACCTGTTAGTTCAGAATATTTCTCCTATTTTGGGGTATCCTGTACACTTAAACTAAATTGACTGGCTCCTAACCTAATATTGTCCTCACTATACACTTGCACAATATGCACTGAATCTTCTGGCTTGTCTGTCTGCCTGTGAGAAGTTTCAGCTCAGCAGGAGGTTTTGTGCCTCCTCTGCAGCCTGTTCTGGAGCTCTGGTTCCATCCTGCTACTCAAAAATATTTCTGGCAATTGTCTCTCAGATAATACACTTGAATTTGTGTTTCAAGGTAAAGTCTGCCTTGTCCCTCCCTAACCCTAACCAGCCCCTATTTCTACCTTAACCATACCTGAAGTTTATATTTTGACAATTTTTGAAAGATTAGGGATACAGGGATGAGAGGAGGTGCAGAAAGGGTGGGGGCCCTCCTTAACCAGATTTGCCCATCACTAGTTTCGAGCATGTTGGCAGGAGGGCTCAGGGCACATTATACATGGATTTAAGTGTGGGGGATTACAGTACAGTACTGGTTGCAGTACTTTCTGTGGCACTGATCTGGAAGCAGTATGCAGATGGAAAATTCTGCTGTTCTAACCTAACTTGAAAGTTTTGAAAACTAAAACAGTGTATTACTTTGCACATGTAACTAATTGCTTTATTAAGTAGGATATAAATAAATCTCTTCAATCATTTCAGTCATTTTAACTCAAGAGACATCTTTTGTGTCTCTTGAAATTAAAGCTGTGTCTTCCATCAAGTGTGCCAGATCAAGATAGACTTAGTAGAAATACAAACGTATTAATATTTCCTGTTGCTATCGTTTACCAAAAGAAAACCATTGTAATCCATTATACTGTTAAAACTAATATATTGTCTTTTAATATCAGCATTTGTTAAGTCATGTCCATAATATTTCAGATTTTAGTGTTTATTTTTTGTGATTGTAGATTTCCTCAAAACTATAACAAGTACAAATATATGATGATACAGAGCTATAAAGTTGTTAAATTGCTTATTTTATGTTTGTTTAAAATATTCCTAAAAGAAAGGCGCCACATTTACAATAAGTATCCATTATTTGGCAAGAACATTTGTAGCTTATCTTGTAATGAGATAAGTCACAAACGTGAATACAAATCTACAGCCTAAAACGTCATAAAATCCAAAAGTCTTATAATGAGAACATTGTCTATCTGGGAAATGGTTAAATGTTAAAGGTAAAATAAAGGAATCTTTTTATTGACTTTTTAGTCTTTTTTTTTGTAATTTACATCTTGTTGTGAACTTGGTAAGAGTGATGCACAGCAATGATTAGAATGATACCATAAAATACTCAAATAAAGATAATTCTTGGGATGCCTCCCAGATGAGTTCAAATGTCTTGTGCTATGTTGAAGAGTATGATAATAAAACAAATTGACATGATATAATAAAGTAAGCAAAAGCAAACAATGACAGTGGCAACACATTGCTTATTTAAATACTTTAGTTGGTTAGGCTAAAAAAACAGAGGGGGAGCTAAAATGCAGTGGGAGAGTCCCATTGTGTTTTGGCACTAAACCCTGCCCCTTTCATTGAGCTATTAAATGCCAGGACTTCAGTAAGCGGTAAAGGCTCCAACACTTGATAGTTGCATTATAGGGGTGGTGTTTAGCACAGGTTAATTACTGGCACAGGTCAAGGTGTAAGAAAAATTGGTGTGATTTCAACTAATCATAATAACAATAATAATAATATGACTACTAATAAATAATATCTGTATTATTTATCAACACTCACTTCTTACTGTTCGAGAGGGGTAGGTCAGCTAAGAAACACACACTGTAAACTGTAGGTTTAAAATAATGTACTGTAACAGAAATTTAAACAAACATAGCTTGAGTACTGATAAAGAGAAGGGAACAGTAATACCAAAAACAACAAATCATATCAAAGAGTACTACCACAGGAACACTAGCACAGCAATAGCAAACTAACAATATTAAAATAACACTACTAAAGCCAAGACGGCACCAACCCAACACCTCTACAACATATAAAATATGATAAACTGGTTGGCATATCTTCTCAATTGAATGTATGGCTATTACTCATTTACACAGGTTCTGGACTGTGATTCCCAAAATGGCTACTTTCCAAAATGGCTCCCTCTCAGATGGCCTCCTCTCTCCCTCTGATGGCCTCCCTCCAAAATGGCTTTCTCTCCTTGTGAGGGCCTCTCTCCAAAATGACTCCCCCTCCTCTGATGGCCTCTGCCTCTTTATTCTAACTAAGCCAATTCACTATCATTTGAAACCCTTGATTGGTCCACAAAACCTAATCAGAGCTGTCTCATGATAGTGATTGGATCACAGCTTAAGTCCCTTTGATCTAATAACACCTAGGTTGTCCAAAGGCCTGACTGGCTCCATCTTGCCTGGGAAGAGTATATATGCATAATATCTTGTGTTAATTTCCTAACCCAAAATACCACTTTGTACATTTTAGCATATCAAGGTGCCCATTGATCTCAAAGAGGCAACACTTCACATGTACTAAAAGGTTGAGATCTGCATGGCATATTAGCATGCTAACAAACTAATTTCTTTTATTTACACTAATCTTAGAGAAGCCCAATTTACAATTCTATTCACATCTGGGTGCATACATGTATACTTTTGGCTAATCATATGTCTTCCAATCTACTCATCATATATTATTATTAAATAGATACATTTATTTTATTTGTTAGTCCAATAAGAAAGGTATAATTGCACACTGCAATACTGCGTTTTTGTCTTTTTTGACATATATATATATATATATAAGGTAAGCTGTGTAAATGGGAACACATAATTAAAAAATAGTAGGGTTTTCTCAAATTTGACTTCAAAAGTGTAAGTACACCTTGAAGCAGTCACCTAGAGATATTGACTTTGGTTTATTGTCCAGAGTGCCCTGAAAGCCCCCAAATAATTATGTATTCCATAGCATAGTAGACGCTATGCCACATGTCCCATGGCTCTCTGAACAATAGAAATGCACACACTGCAGGTCATGTGAAGCAGCTTCAAAGTTCTAGTAAGAAAGTCACTATGCGCAACCAGAACGTAAGCTTGGGGACTTCCACGGTACGGTGAAGACTAAAACAATGTATACACAGCTACCTTTAGGAGCCTAATATGGAAGTCTCTTGCTAGTTGGATCATTTTATCCAAGAAACAGGTTCACTTTAAGCCTATCAAGTGCGCATCATTATACAATGTAAATAGATGTACATTTTAAGCTTCTGAATGGGGGTGGAACTGAGTGGGTAGAGAAGATAACATGGGTGGAAGGAATTTAGGTATGTTCCTGCAAATGAGTTTTATGATAAAATTAGATATCGTATCTGAAAACCTTTTGGTTCTGAAAACTTCATCAATCACATGGGAAGATTTGAAGGGGATGCCAAGAAAAAAATTATCTGTTCACTTATTTCTCAGTAGCTGCTGCTAAACCACAAATATTTATGATATGATTCTATCAGGATCCAATCTACTACATAATTGAAAATTGTTTATAAATTGTATCTAATTCTAGTACTTTACATGGATAGGTTTAATTCTCTATAATCTTTAAATTATGCTCCAAGTAAGACGCGCGTCTTGGTGAAAATGTGCGGTCAAAAAACAAGCACATCTTGCAGCCCAAACTGATGCATTACATTTTTTTGCAGCATTTGTTGTGTGTCGGGCAGTCCATTGAAATGACTGAGCTGCCCTATGGTGACATGCAACAAACGCGCCACATGTTTATGTGCACAGCAAGTGTAAATGCGGCCTTAGTAATCTTTCTACAACTTTAGCAAACAAACCCACTTGCATTTTATATTAAATACATGTGTCATTTGGCAGAGAAAGGACACATTTTAGAGTATGATGGCAGGTTTGTCAGATTACCATAGGTTAAGTGTGTTCTTCATTATGGCAGTTATGTTTGAAAAACAGTTTTATAATATATAATTTTTTTCCAGGTATCAGAAAGGATCGCAGGGGAGGACGTATGATAAAACACAAACGACAAAAAGAAGAGCAAGAGCAAAAGAGTGAAGGCAATGCATCAGAGATAAGGACGGCCTCCATCTGGGTCAATCCCTCTGTGAAAAGTATAAAGTTGAGCCCTGTTTTGTCTTTAACAGCAGAACAGCTTATCAGTGCCTTAATGGAAGCAGAGCCACCCATTGTTTATTCCGAGCATGACTCAACCAAACCACTCAGCGAGGCTTCCATGATGACCCTGCTAACAAACCTTGCAGATAAAGAACTGGTGCATATGATTAACTGGGCAAAACGAGTGCCAGGTAATCACCTACTTAATCATTACTTTTTAGTTTTTTAAGATTTCTAGAAGTGCTCATACACAGGTCGGTTTTCATAGCTGTTTTGGTAATACTAGAATTAAAATGAGGATGTTAATTACTCCTAATGCAAATCACAATGTATTTGAGACATGTGTGGTCAAAATGGTAGATGTGTGTATGACCACAGGTCTTTTATGTGATAATCTGTGTCTAGGGGATTACATAAGAAAGAAATTAGACAATATAAAGGAACAATAGCATTTCACCTCCTGACTAAATGTTAGCCTTCCTTAGGGGTCCAAAAAGGGCCTAATAATAGCAGATAATGTTCTTTATTTTGAGAATCACTTGAAATCAGCAAGTGAGTTCTAAACACCTGGGGGGAAGTAACGTTCACTTCCCATTTTTCAGAAAGGCTTTAAGAGTTCACCAGAAAGAGACTCCATGCAGGACATCCAGTGGCAAATGAAACTACAGAAAGCTTAAGGTCTACTATAGGACACACACAGATTTTTCTTTTCAGATTTAGCCTCGAGAACTAAAAAGGTGGAGCAGAACCCTTAAAACCATTCCTGACTAGGTACAAGAGCAATGACTCTCTGCGGGATAAGTTATTGTCGGACGTTGAATAGCAGAGAAAAAAGTAAGAGGGGTAAATGAGGGACTAAAGAATGTTTTTGCAATATGACTTGTAGTGGAGGGAGATGGCATCCCCTTACCCAGGTGCCAGGATATGAAAGTACTAATTGCATGAGCAGAAAAATCTCCAATTCTCAATATCCAGTCTAAGGTTCACATATTGTACGAATTTAAAGCTTCAATTGATTTGTCGTCATTTCACTGACTATATACAGATGTTAAGGTCAATTGCTACCTGGAAATATTAATTTAATGAACAATATATTCAAGTGTGGGTGGAACACAATTATTAGCATCCAGCTTTTATGTGGCAATCATTTTAATAGCATTAAAATGAATGGCAATGCACCTCCCACACCAGAATGCCCGGTAGGTGCAATTGCGTGGTACAGTGCATTAATCGCACGGGACTGTGCGATTAACACACTGTACTATTGTGAAAGTGCCCCTTAAAATACTGACAGACACACTAACCACAGACACAATTTCAAACACTCACAGACATTCACTCACACACACACAAACACACACATACAAACTCCCAAAAAACTGTAGTGGATCCTCATCCTGGGGTCCAGTGTGGGCTGCTGTGCTGTGACGAAGCTCCATCCATATGTGCATTGCTTGTATAGCTCCCTTGCACGCCCTGTAGAGGTGCTGGGAACCAGAATGTGATGTCACTCCAGTCCAGGCACCTCTACAGGGCGTTGGAGGGAGCTGTAAGCATGCAATATATTTTCGGGGTAGGTCTTATATTACAGAAATCCCCGAAGATAGCGCTAGGTCTTATTTTCGGGGTAGGTCTTATTTTCGGGGAAACACGGTAGGGTAAGGCTGAGCAGCCTCTCACCTAGCGCAGTGAAAGGCATGCGGCGACCCACTGAACACGTGGTTGCGACTTACGAGTTGAGAACCACGGCCTTACAGTATTTCCATCTTCTGCTGCTGGCCTGCCCCCATTCTCCGATTACCATTTCATGCTATCATTACCAGCATCTTGTAGCATTGCTGACACCATGACCATCGCCGACCTCGTCTGCTGCCTTCCACCATTACCATCTGGTGCTGCCTTTACTTGCCTATGTTGGTGCTCCAGCAATGCAAAGGCACCAAGCATAATTTTTCTGCAGCTAGGCATCAACTGCAAAGTTTGTAATGGTATCCTATGTTGTACCTCAAAGTCTCCAGTGTATTCTGGTGATCAGACACTGTTAGGGTACCACACATACTGTTTCCACAGTTGGTCCTCAGCTGTAAAATGTATAGAGTTTGCTGCAGGGTAAATCATGCTCTGTGTCTCCTAGTTTGCTGCCTATTCCACTGCTCCAGCCATCAACAATTATTGTGGCTACTATCTCTCCAACTTTGTTTACTCTAATTTCTTGATTAAAACCTACCTGCTTTCTCCCTGTTAAATTGGGGGTAACAATTGTGCTTAGATACTGTACATGGAGTCAGTATAATAAATATATTTGAACTTTTTTATGCAATACAGGCTATGCACTAGTCCTTCATTATTGTTGTCTCTGAAATAATACACTCTAACTTTTATTTCATGATAAAACCTGCCTTAAATCTACCTCTTCAATTGTAGCCTAGTAAAACATATATAAAGTGCAGCGATCCTACATAATATTTCAAAACACCTAATGTGAAAACAATAAAAAGTATGTCTGAGAGTAGATGAACCATTGTACTTGGAAATGTAATCTGAGACAAATAGAGTACTATTAAATGTAGCTTAGAAAGGTTTTCATCTGAAATTATGCTACGCATGAAAATGACTTTGCAACATTTCTAAATATATGAATAAAAGATTCTATTCTCAGAAAGAATGTGATTTCCATAGAGGTTCTATTGTTAGTAAAGAGTATGTTTTTATTCACTTCTATTACAATCATCATTTAGTTCCAATACTGGATCTCCTATGTGACATATCAAAAGTATACCTTTTTGAAGATACTGACACATGTATGCCTGTTTATTAAACATATAACAAATATTAACAAACATGTGACACTTCTAAGGATAGTGTAATTTTAGAAGTGTGATTTTTGATATATTGGGAATGGGTTTGTGTAACAGCAGACAGGGACCATATAAAAAAGTTGTGGACAAATAAAATCAGCTTCTCAAGCAGATTAGACAATTTTGTTATGATATTTAGCGCATTGGAATGTGTCATCCACAACAAAAAATGGCCTTTGTCTTTTTCTGTGTTTTCCCTGTTGCCATTTTTCTTGGCCGGTTACATGCAGTGAACATGCCTAAGGGCTTGTTAACACCAAATGCAGACCAGATCTGCATGAGTTTCTGCACATACAGTGCAGTGTTTTTTGATGGGTTTTTTATGCCTCGTTTTTGACACGTTTGCATGTGTTCCAGAGCAGGAAAAATAGGGCTTGCTGCAGTTTTTTACATGCTCTGGAACTGAACACTGCAGTGTGAACTAGAGCCCAAAATACCATTGGTATACAGTGGACGCAGTTTTGATCCGTTTTGTAACTGCTCTGCTCTGCGCTTGGTGTGAACTAGCCCTAAGATCCTGCCTAAGACCACCTGCTATTACCTTTTTATTACATTTATTATTTAGTAAAAACTTGTATGCGCTAGTTGTTACATGCAACAAAGAAAAGTAGATGCAGATTTTTTTATACAGATACTGGTGGGTGCAAGACTCAGATTCAAAGTTTTAATTCAATAGGCTGCACCCTTTTATTTTACTCCCCAACCAAAATCTTGGCAAATGTGTCTATATGAAAAATACATTCAGTATGAAAATTATACAGTATACACACTGCAAACATTATTCATCTAATATAAAAAAGGCTAATAAAATAATAACGACAGTAAAGTAATAACTTCACAAAAGAAATACATTAACACCTCACCCTATGCTTTATTTTTACGGGTTACTGGGGCATGATTTTCCTGGACTCCAGGTCTTGCCAACTGTCATTGCTTACCAATGAGTCTCAATGGTGAAAAAAGCTATTTTTTTGCTTTGACCCCCGGGAGTAACATGAAACTAAGCGGTCTATTTAAAAAGGAGAATGGATATCAATATAAGCTCTTTGCTGGGCATCAGATTTTTTTCTTACAAGAATTTCATAAAATTCAGGCAGTGGTGTGGGGCCAGAGTGTTCTCTGCATAAGATGTAGAGAACACTCTCTGTTAGGAAGAAAGGCAGGTCATATGACTTTGGCAGGTCATATGACCCTCGGCTGGGCACTCCTCCTCCAGGCCCTTCTTCCCTTTCATGAAAATGAATGGGGCTTTGCTTGCCTTTGAATGTTGACGATCCTAAAGTGCTATTTGCATTTGTAAAGCACAACACTGTGATTTATAAATGTATTGTAACAGAAGCATGATTTCAATAAGGCCATGATGCTGTTTTATAACTCGGTGTAAAAAGAGGGCACAGATGAGGCTTTTCAGGCTAAGAAAGGTAGAAGCAAACAACTTTTTGGTGCATGCTCTTAGACAAAACTTTATTTGTAAAAGCTGCAAATAGATAACAGGTTCACTGTAAACTATCTTTATCTGGCATTAATAGTGAGGATCAGGGAATCTAAGAATGTTGAGTCTATAAAACATTTTATTGCCAATTGAAGCAAAAGAGCTCTGCAACATTTTTCGCTGGGCTCAATGCATTAAAAATCCTGTAAAAGCACAGTAAGACAGCTGATAATTGTAAATGTGTGCTGTATTTTAAACTTCAAGAAGCATCTCCAAACATTAATGATACCTAGTTTAGTAGCTCTTTATGTAGAAAGTAATATTACTTCACACGCCTTTATGTAAAATCTAGCATTTAATATTTGTTTGTGGAGTTATTTGGACATTATCTGTGTGTATAGAGCATCTAAAAAGGGTCATACAATAGGTGAGATTGCAAATGAGTATACGTCCCGATTATATCATTTTATTCAGGGCCGGCCTTAGGCCTTTAGGCGCCCAGTGCGAGAAAGCTCTACAGCGCCCCACAGTGACAACACCCCCAGTAATCACACCCCTCAGTGGCCGGCCGGCCTTATTTCCAATATCCGCACCATTTAAAGACTGCCATTTTGTTAAGCCCCAAAGAAACATATTCAAAAGTATGATAAAAATAAAACTTTTATTTAAAGGTATTAAACTTGTAGGCACAATATAAGTATTCTTATTAAAAAAAAACAACAGAAGGCAAACAAGTGGTAAACAATAAATGTCAAACTAAAATAGAGTCTCTAAAAATAAAGAGTCAGGTTTAAAAATAAAAAACAGTTAAATGAATGAATTACTATTTGCCCGAATATACAAAAAATTTATTCGGGCACATAATAATTTATTTGAGAATGTTCTGCGGCCATGTTGGCCACCGGCGCATTCTGCGAATGCGTGCCACCACCTTGGAGGCGGGGAGCATGATGTCACATGACGCCATGCGTGTGTGGCATCAGGTGACATTACACGCCGATATAGGTGCCGCTATCTTGGTGTATACCTAGATATACACCAAGATGGTGGCGCCCAACACGTGCGGTGTTATATGACGTCATGTGCCCTGCCTCCAGAACACGCCAATGGCTGAATCCAAAATAGCATAAAAACTTGTTTTGTTTGATGAAACGAATGAAAACTTTTTTTAGTTTTTGTTCATTTAATCTGAAATGCATTTTTAGTCATTGCACATGTCTAATAATACGTGTGTGGGGGGTAATTTTCACTTTTTTCAAATAATTTTTTACATTTTTTATTTATTTTTTTATTTATTTTTTACTGTTGGGGGGCTTCGGGGAAATATTAGAGGTCTAAACAGACCTCTGACATTTCCCTTTTAAAATAGAAAAGAAATTGAGGACACAAACTCTGAGGAGGAAGCGATGTCATGTCGGAAAGCCAGCGGCGCAGAGGAGAGAAGCCGCCCCAAGGACGAGCTGTGTCGGCTGCCTGGCACCCTTGTTGCCATGGCGCCCTGTGCAGCCGCACAGCTCGCACACCCCAAAGGCCGGCCCTGATTTTCATGATGCTATACCTTAGCAACCTTAGCTAGCATATAGCAGTTTATAGACTGTTGCATATCTAACCTTTAGTAAGTCTTATTGGCAGCCAATAGGAATTTTCTTCTCAGTTTAACTGTCACATTATTTGCCATACTAGCCCCGCCTCCCATAAGCTTCAATTCACAAGAGCTTAATTTTCATCCATGTGACTGTATTTTTCAAATGTCATTGGACACAACTGAAGACCATCATGTTTTTTAAATAAGAATTATTATATTGAATTATAAATGGAACCTATGGTCTCCTAACTGTTTCAGGATACTACATGTTGATATCCTGGTATTAAAAATACCATACAGCTGGAGAAAAGGTCCTCCTTTTAATGACGCTTTAAGAGTGGCATGGAAAAATACCAATCTTTTCCATTACTTGCTTTGGAGATGCCGTTAACCTTTTACTGCCAAAGCCATTCTTGCATTTGTTTTGCACATGTTAATATGCACATTTTAGGCCAGAAGATTACTTAAACCCCCCCCAACGTATTTATTTTCTTAAAGAAGAGACTCTGTAGAAGCATTTGGAGGCAGTGAAAAATTGTTATGTCACACAGACACAAATTTTAGTGCACACAGACACAATATAATACCTATTTTTGTGGTAAAATAATAAAGATGAGGTTGCGTCAAGTAAATGCATACAAACATGTCAAGCTTCCAAATTGTATGTCTGAAACGCTGAGAAAATTTGGTATCCAAAAGTGTCCATAAGCGATGATTTAAAAGCCTTTATGGGTCATCAATTTAGAGTTAACTATGTAGAATAGCCCTAGAGTTATTGTTCTCCCTCCAGCATGCACAGTAATACTTAAAATGTGTGCTTCAATATTTGTTTTAACATGTAGGCACAGGCTAGACATGCGTCTACGTTCGTATGTGCCTATTTATGGGATTTGCATTTGTGACTTTAAGCAGCCATTAGGGGTCTGTTAGAGTGTGCTTGATTAGCCTCCTCCCTGGCCAAGGAATGGGGGCTTGATGCATCCAGTTTCCTTCTTCACAGGGACCATTAGCTCATGGATGATCGCTAATTTCCCTCCGCTCTCCCGTCTGACACACACCATGGGCTTACTGAGCACCAAGCAGGGGCAGCAGAATCCCAAGTACATAAGGGGGTCATGTTTGGGGCTGCATTTTTTGTTAGAGCCTCCAAAATCACTTTTATTACAAAGGTGACAGTTGTAAACCTTATGACAGCAGCATTGAGAAGGTTAAGCTGTATGTGGTGTTATGGAACAGTATCATTTACACGGACAGCATCAATGACACCACATTCTGGCATCACATATTTTGGATGTGTAACTGATTTTTAAACATTTACATTATTGCTTGGCTTAATGACAGCACCAGTAGGACCCTAAACTAATTAATTACAACATGAAAAAAAGTTTTTTAGATAGTTTTGGCTGTGGCACCTGATTCTGTATCCAGTTATAATAGTCCTGAATTAAGAAGTAGCAGCTGCAATAGATCTAAAAGCTGTAGGAAATCTGTTATTTTTTAAAGCATTAGATTGTAAGCCCTCACGGGCAGGGCCCTCCTTACCATCTTGTCTTGAATTGTATTGTGACTGTAATGTCTTCCTTATATTGTAAAGCGCTGTGCAAACTATTGGCGCTATATAAATCCTGTATAATAATAATAATAATAATAAAGCATGCACATTTATACAAACTGGCTGGTGGCAAAGGTCTGGCTAGGTCCACAGTATAGTTTGTGAGTTTGTTTGTTTGTTTTTTACTGCATTGCCTGCACAAAAAGAACACTTCAGAACCACAATCCCCAAAGTCCCCTGAAACATCTCCCACCCCCTTTTTCCTAAATATTCACAAAATACTCAACAAAATTGACTTTAGGTAGATTTAAGCACTTGAGTAGTCAGCAAATAGAAAGAGCTCTGCAGTGTGAACCTTTTTTAACATATCTGCTGCTGACAGCACCGTTGTGGTCTCTAGCCTCTGCCTTCAGCATCTCAGCTATGGTAAAAGCAGAAGCCATTAGGGTACCAGAAGCATGAGAAAACACATGACTCCGCACCACAGGATTTGGTGGCAGCAGCACCTCAATGAGATAAGTCAGCAGCAAAAAGACTGCACTCCTCCTCCGCAAGGAAGCATAGCAGCCACATTCTTTTAGAGTGCTGGTATTGCACCATATTCTTCCTCTTCCCCCTCCTTCTCAAAGACCCAGAGCAGCTGGGTTTTTTATCAGGTCTGCTAGTGTACCCTTATTTGCCTCCTCCTCAGGGGTGCATGAGCACTGATCATGCACCCTTTTACTCCTGATTCTCCTTATGGTTGTATAGCAGTCATTTTTTTGGACTGCTAATGTACTTTTTTCCTCCTCCTCAAGGGTGCAGAGTAGACACTTTTTTTTATAGTGTGGCTCTTGCACCCTTCTTCTTCTTTTCAGCTAATCCTGCCATAGCACTGTCAACCACCCTTTAATGCAAGTTTGTGGCCTGTGCTACACCACACAGTGTTAGGTACCCAGCCTCCACTATTTTTCTTAGAATGCTATATGTCAGCTAACATTATTTTGCACATAAGACCATCCCTACCTGTTAACAGCATATGGAATGCCATGAAACAGCAGGAGGCTTGGGGCTTTTTGGTTTTGGCTGTGAGGAGGA
This sequence comes from Nanorana parkeri, assembly GCF_000935625.1. NCBI lineage: Eukaryota > Metazoa > Chordata > Amphibia > Anura > Dicroglossidae > Nanorana > Nanorana parkeri. Next base: position 1,138,533 of record NW_017306718.1, on the reverse strand, counting down.
GGATTAGGGTGCTGAGAGTGTAGAGGAATGTTGATGTGCTGGCACTGAGGAGAAGTAGGAAGATTGGGATACTAGAGAAGTGGTGGGGTACTTGTGATGAAACGGAGGTTGAGGAGGTTTGGATTGCTGGCCAAAAGTATTGAACGTCAAAACAAACAATTGTTTGCTATCGTTTTATTTCCTGCCGATTGGGTGCAGGGGAAGCTAGAACTGTTTTTTTCTACATCATCTATCTCAAAAACATAGTTTCTAGCTCCTTTTTTTCTTGTTTTTTCTTGTACGGCTATCCCTTCTCTGGTAAAGCAAACAGGCAGGGGCAGCAATGCAAACTGAGTATTATCTTTAGAAAAAGGAAGACCTAGGCCTAAATACCACCTTGTCCCTACAAAAATAAAATATGGGTTCCTTGCAAGATAAAGAGCCCAGTCTCTGTTCTTATAGATGTGATGGCTACAAGGAATCCCACCTTGTAGGTGAGAATACCTTCCTCAGAGGTACCGAGCCGAATAGCCAACCGGAGTGCCGCTCTGCGGCATTTGACTATCACTGCCGTTCGTCCCCTATGAGAATAAGGGTGAACGGCAGTGAGTGAGCTGCCGGAGCTTCAGCTCAGTCAATCCAGATGTTGGATCGGCTGAGTTGAACTCCTACTGCATTTCGGCTCAGCCAAACATGCGGATTTTAGCCAAAGTACGCCTGAAATCAGCCGTACAAGACTTAAGTGAATAGCTGAACAGTGTTCGGCTCACTGCACTTCAGCTTTGTGATTAACCCCCTTAGTGGATGGTGTCCAGTGCCCTCCTTTAAATGAATACAGATATTTATTTTGAAAAATGTTACAATGAAAATAACTGCACACAAATTGCCAAGTACTGGCCACTTGTTACCTTGTTAAATTTTACCAGATGGCAATGTAATTCCATTTAATGAGTTATGGTGTGTTTCCTACATTGACTGTCAGCCTAACATATCTTTTTGGCTTTACATATTCTGCTTCTCCCACACACCAACTTGAATGTTCTTAATTTGTACTGGTCAGAGGAAATTGCTATAATTAATTTTAGAGTCAGTTTATCCTTTGATGTGACATCATCCACAGTTTCATAAAAGGGGTCCAGCTTGGCTTCCATTTATATTGGCTATGTATACAAAATGAGGCGGGAAAACAAAAGATGAATCTTTTTAATGAGTCGCGACACAGTTGTGCTAATGTTGTAATTAAAGCTGCTGTAATAACATCTCATTACTTTACTTATTTCTCCATCCTTATGGAAAGATCATTGACATTGGTAAAACCTAGATTGGCAAACACAAAATCAACCAAATCATTTATATTCATTGCTAATTATTTTTACATGTTTTTCAGGATGGAATAATCATTTTTAAAAGCGAAAGATATCTGAAGGTTTAAAATGTCTGCAGGTGTCTTTAGAGGAGATTCATTTTATTTTCTAATAGCGAAATGCAATAACCAGACCTTGAACTTCTTGGGCTTAGCTTCAGTCTTTGGACAGAGTACATCATGTTCTAAAAGTTTCTATTTGTGGACATGATGCTGTGTTAGTCTTGAAGTTAATTCTTCTACTTTAATTTCCTGGTATATTAGAATACAAGCCGATGTTCAGAAAGCTCAGATTTGACCAAATTATTATATTTTGAGATCTGTGGCTGTATACCTACTAAAACCATATGAAGCACGTATGAAACCAAATTAGATTACATTTTTAACTCATAAACAAATGTACATTTTAATAGGAACTCGCAGAAATTTATTTTTACAAAATCCTTTGATGTCATTTTTATTGGCTTTGTGCAGTTCAAATTCGCTCATCCATGTCTTTATGGAACTTGCTTTGTGCACTGGTGCACAGTCATGTTGGAACAGGAAGGGACCATCCCCAAACTGTTCCCACAAAGTTGGGAGCATGAAATCATCCAAAATGTCTTGGTATGCTTATGCCCTAAGAGTTCCCTTCACTGTAACTAAGGGGCCAAGCCCAACCCCGGAAAAATAAATCCACACCATAATCCCACCTCCACCAAATTTGGTAAGTACCATTTTCCTGGCAACCGCCAAACCCATTCGAATCCATCGCATTGCCAGACAGAGAAGTGTGATTCTTCACTCCAGATAATACGTCTCCACTTCTCTAGAGCCTAGTGGTGGCGTACTTTACACCACTGCATCCAACGCTTTGCATTGCACTTGGTGATGTAAGGCTTGGATGCAGCTGCTCAGCCATGGAAACCCATTCCATGAAGCTCTCTGCACACTGTTGTTGTGCCAATGTGAAGGCCACATGAAGTTTGGAGGTCTGTAGCTATTGACTCTGCAGACAGTAGGCGACTTCTGCGCACTGTGCGCTTCAGCATGTGCTGACACCGCTCTGGCATTTTACGTGGCCTACCGCTTAGTGGCTGAGTTGCTGTTGTTCCCAGTTGCTTCCATTTTGTTGTATTACCACTAACAATTGACCATGGAATATTTAGTAGCAAGGAAATTACTCGGATTACTCTTACTGCACAGGTAGCAACCTATCACGGTACCACGCTTGAATTCACTGAGCTTTCGCTGTATCAGTTTTCCTTTTTACAGGCTAATCACAGTTTCTACAAATGTTTCTGTGTTTCTGTTGATCCTACCTGAGTAACACTGTCCCTGTAACTTCCTGCCCACTGAACAGAAATCTGAAACAATGTTGTCAGCTTCCCCAGCTATCTTCTGTGAACTGAGTTGTCACCTGAAGACAGGAAGTATGTTACTGGCTGGATCACAACATAAACTAATGCAGCCACCTCAACTAAGGACTAGTAATCTGCAATATATTAACACGTTGTTTTTAGGTTTAGCTACACTTTAACACAGTCAACAACCTTTGCAGCATTCACAGAGAATAGCTCTGCACCTCCAGGTCCAGTGCATTTTGTAAATTCAAATATATGTTCCTTATATTGAAATCTGTGAATTCAGCATCCTTGAAGGCAGCCTGATCTGGAGAAATCTGCTTTGAGAGCTGAAGGGAACGTATTATCTCCAGTACTTTGATATCACATGTTAACAACAAAATAGCTCTATATGATTTGGTTTCTGCAGTACTACAGTCGTCTCTCTAGTCACCAACGGTGGTATTTGTTTCCACGCATATGGCTCATTGTCTGAATTAGAATCAATGCATTTTCATAGGATTTATAGATTTCGATAGGTAAACCATTTACACTTGGGGTGTTATTATTTTTAAAAAAAACTAGGTCTCCTCTTCAGCATTGGGAGAGTCAAGATACTCTTGCTCTTCTATTGATAGCTTTGTAAAACAAGTACTAAGGGCTTGGAAGTGGAATTAGACTGTTGTTTAAAAATACTATATACATCTGTAAAACCTTTAAAACTCTGCCAGAATACCTCTCCTCAATTTATTTTTTCATTAAAAAAAATCATTGGTTTTTTTTGTAACAAGATTTCTATGTGGCTCCCGAGCCTAATTCAAGTTATCCTGAGTCACCGTGCTTGAGTTAGCAATATACTCTGTCTCCACTTAACTTACTGCAATCATTACCACATCCTCTTCCATTCCGGTTTTAGTCTTTATTTGACTAAGCTCCTTAATGAGAAGGCTTCAGAGATATGTTTTAGCAGTGTATCATGTTGTAAATAAACTTGTTGGTTCCACACTTATTTCTAGAAAGTTTTCACTTCTGGTATCAACTGAATAGGGTATATGTTTTAATTAAACTGAGCCTCTAGGGATTTATCTTTTAGGGTTGCTTATTTGTACCATCTATCCTACCAAAGCACACTTCAACCAATAATGGAGAATGGTCAGTTGGCCCTCTGGAGGTATATATTGAGCTTTCTTATTATATAATAAATCACTGTGGTTACTACCTGCAAGGTCACTCTTAGATAATTGCATGTTATTTTGAAAAGTCCTTTTTATTTTAGGAGGCGCAACTCTCCATTTATCCACCCATGCAATTCAATCTCTGAATAGAAAACCTCTTCAACCAGCAATGTAACTGAAAAACAAACTAGACTAAGATTTAGATTTTTGGTTAGAACAGCTCAGAGTCTGAACCCCTTTATACACCATGACAATAGTCTTGAGTGTCATAGCCATGTTTTGAGATTGCTATCATTATAATTTAGATAAAAAAGAACACATGTTGGGATTAAGGCCAAACCCCATATAGTATTTCAATCCTATAAGGTGCTTCCTGTTCACTAGTATAGGTACTGGATTTAAAGTTGGACATCTAATTTTCTCTATATTTAGGAAAACAGGCAGCAAATACAAATCATAACATATCTGAAAAACTGTCAGAGGAATCATAATGGTATAGTTCCTAAACATAAAAAATGCACTGAATGCAAAGCTCTCATACAAGACAAGCAGCACAAGGTCAGCTTTTTACTTGTCAAAAAGGAATTAATAGTAATCGTTTGTGTGTGTTACCTTATTGTGCCCAGTTCTTCCCCTGTCTGCTTATAGACCCCCAAAAATGCTAACATGGGCTACATATAAACCAATGCAATCAACAGAACATAGTAATTAACCAAAAAATTTAACCAGCAAGCGATTTCTGACCTTTTGTAGCAATTAGGAGTCAGTGAGATTTGACGCGTGAATACCCCTAAGGGGCACATAGAGGTGATTAGCATTGAGGTGACTGAAGAAGTCGAACCGGATTTGTTGATCAAGTTTTGTAAACATTATCACTGGGTGCCTCTTGCACATGAAAATATTGGTGGACTTACACAGAATGGATTTCTTGCACAAGTGCTTTAGACTCATATCGCACACAAACAGCACAGATAAAGTTTTTTTTTTAAGATTGTCTTTTATTTTTATGAACATCTGTTTTCGTTATTACTATGTTTTTTGGACTGCATTGGTTTATATGTAGTGCACATTAGCACTTTTGGGTTTATTAGCATACAGGGGGAAACGCTGGACATATTAATGTAACACATTTGTATAATACTAGTAATTGTGGCACAGTTGCTTAGTTTTTAGGTTAAAGACACGGTGCAGAGTTTCTTACAGTATATTGAATCATTTTAATGTGCTTTAAGAAAAATAAAAATGAACGAGCATCTATGCCTGGCTGCCATCACATAACATATTCAGCCATGTACACACATGGTAATTAAGCAGTATGCTCTGGGCTTTTTTTTTTTAGCCTTTCTAGTTTCTAAGAGAATGTTTATTTCTATCTAGCCATTGATCGGCCTCTTGAGGATTTTCAAAGAAGTGTACCGCTCCTTTTATTACCATTGTTGGCTTTGCTGGGTAAATCTTTGAGTGGGATAAAAGTGTCAATTGCAGCCTTTCCTAACCTCTGTACATCTTGCCATTTTATTTTTGCATTTATTAGGAGAAATTCAGAAATAAGGACATTTGCTTTCCATATAATTGTTTCTCAATGTCTGTAATTTAAGGATCTGGCCAGTATGAATCTGAGTAAATTCCTCAGAGGGAATGGCCTATCAAGAATTTTATAGGTGCAGTCAACAGCATATAGGAGGGTGAATATATTCTTGCCAAATACATTTAATGTAATTCCTGAGAAAGGGGGTAGAGGCGGGGGCAGAGTGGCACCATTCAAATAGTGGTTGTGATCTAACTGCGCTTACAAGAGTGAGGGGCTTGAAGTATAGGTTCAGAGTCTACAGAATGTCTCCAGTAGGTAGCCCCAAGCTGACACCTACCTA
>NW_017306718.1:1113311-1132765 GCF_000935625.1 Nanorana parkeri | reverse complement strand
TGGTAGGTAGCTCATTGTGGGACAACAATCTAAGCACCAGCAGACAGCAGCAACCCTTTAGACTCACACATTGTAACTGCCACATGTTTTAATAGAACCACTACCATTTACAGCATCTGCTGTTGTGATTCTGACCTTTAAAGTACCCTTGATAGTTTCTTTTAATATCAAACAAGAGCCCAGAGTTTCTAACACAACAGGTTTTTCTTCAACCTGGAGAAGGTTCCCCAAATCTAATGCCACCCTCTCAAAGGGTCTAAGAGGTATGTTGGTGGTGAGTAATTTATTATGCTCAGTGGACACACCCTTAATGCCAACTCTCCTGGTAACATCTATATTACTATATGGCAAGGTTTCAAAATGTGACAGCCAGCATTTTATTTGAATTTTATTTAACAGAATGAAATTACACTTTGATAGATACCAAATATGATATACAGTATATCTGAAATGAATTTCTCTTAGGCGGCCTAATGTGTCTTATTACCCTTTTGGACCTGGTAAATTAGGGGTGTTGGGTGTTGGGTGTAGGAGTTATGAATATGTATGAATCTTCATCTCTAGGTCAATATGCCAGACTTATGGATATGTATTTATTAACCTACATACCAGACTATTTATGACATGGACATTTACAACAAGGCCTAATCAGTATGATGCTGCTGCATTCCTTCTGACATTGTCCGCTGGTTGTCTAATTCATATTAAGCTGACTTAAGTATGGCTTCTTAAGCATAGACATGATATTTTATTATGACTGTTTTTGTTACTGACAAAAACAGTCATAATAAAATATGAGAGTGAACATTGATCAGTATTGTTATTTCTCCCCTATTGTCTCCACGCAGCTTGGATTTCGTCACACCTCACTAGTGTCACACATTCCCTCTTTCAAAGGTCACATGAAAGGGATTGCAAGTTCTTTTCAAACTCATTCGACTCTCTATTTTGTCTTGCATGGTGAAATCATATAGAATCAATCTTCTACAGAGGAACCTGCAGTTCTCTCCAGCAACACAGTTTAACGAGCTAACTAGGTTTTAGTCAGTGATCACTGTGAATATGTGGCCTTACAGGTAATGTGGTAGCTTTGGCAGAAGCCAAATGATTGCAAGGCACTCTTTTTTGATGGTGGCATATACTACCTCCATGGAGAGTACATTTCTCCTCAGGTAAAGGATGGAATGTTCTTCTCCTTATTGATCCAGCTGGCTCATGGCTACCTAATGGTCAGCTCTTGGGCTAAATTTGCTGGACTGCCAGTGCGTAACAAATTAGCAGGCATTTGAAATGTATACCACATGTAAATTATTTCTCTTACAGTAGAATTATTGGTTGAAAATGTATCAAATAATGCTGGTGATATTTTTATTTTTAAATCCCTAGACTCATAGGCACCTACAACCTTCTTTCCTAGGTCTTTGGAGAGCTCTTGATTTTGACATTCCACCACTTTTGTCAATAGCAAAGAGAACCTCTTGATATCTGAGGTTTAAATAAGACAGGTTCCACCTGTATACTCCATATGGACGTTCTAATCATTGGCACTTAATTTTGAACACCTGATCCTAATTTAATGGGTTTGATATATACTTATATCAACAGACCTCAACTCAGCCCCTTTCTTCCTTACCCACCCTCCCCCCTTTAGACCTCAGAGCAGCGCTCCTCCCCTATTTATCCCCCTTAAATCCCAGATCAGGCCCCCTTTTTAACCCCTCTTCCCTGTAACCCTCTGCAGACCTAAATCGAGCCCCCCTTTCCCTTCAGGGACCTCAGATCATCTTCCCTTTAACCCCTCTCAGGCTTCAGAACAGCCCACTTTGCCCTTTACCTCTCCAGATCCTGAGATCAGAGCCCTCCCACCTTCCTTCTTAACTCCTTTGGACCTTAGATCAGCACAGAGCAGAAGCAGGTAGTGGGGTTTAATTTCTTGATTCTGCTGTACTGGCACCATGCTGTTTTGAGGTCTATTATCAGCATCTGGTTCTGAAAAATGCTTTACCGAACCCAGTGCCTGAGAAACATGGGATATGGGCAGCAACTAGGGATGAGCAAAACAGTCTAGATTTGATTTGCAGGCCGTTCAACAAACTGTTTAAGTCAATGGGTGCAGGTCTTTAGAATACATTCTGGCGATTTTGAAGGGTAATAGGCAAAGTATTGTCAAACAAAGGACAGGGGGAGCTAGATACAGGCATGGGGGACATGTATCAAGAGATTTTTTTTAAACTACACAATACCATTCAGCAGGTGGAATGTCCTCCTTCTAATGCAACTTTGAGGGCGACATGGGAAAAACACTATTCCTTTTTAATACATCCTTGGGAGATGCCTTTAAGCTGTATACAGTGTTATGGAACAGTACAACTCTAATGAACAGCTTCAGCAACGCTGCATAACATCACAACATATTTTGTATGGGTAATTGTTCTTTTAACTGTTACATTATTGCTTGGCTTAAATATAATCCACAGTAACCACATTTGACGATCCAAAATGTAATAACAGCAGTTAATTATCACCTCACTTAATCTATACACTGTTATGGATTAGAAAAACAAATAAAGACTGTAATTCCAAAGATCTGCTAGGTGTACGGTGTTTAAAGTACAAGTAAACCCTCTTTAACCCTTCTCATACAGTATGTAACGTCTTACCCTATATACAAGTGCAAACACCATGTCTGCTTTCCTCCAGTGTTTTTCATCAGATTGCAAAGTGCTTTCAAATCACTGCTCCTGCTTGGAGTGTATAATTAGTTTATATGGGTACTTATATGGGTACTTCTGGTGCTGTCTTGATGTGCCAGCAGCCACAGAACTACACTTTTCATTAGCACTGTCATTAAACAGATAAGCAGAGGACACTGTGCCGATATGGGTTAAGTTTGTGAGTAGTCCAGAAGCTGACTTCACACATAGGGCTGACAAATTAATCTTGCTTACCATTTTAATGCAGAAGCGTCAGTGTTGTCAGCTCATGTAAGGAAGTAAGATAGGTCTGGTAGGATGACTGGGTATCTGTTTTTTATTATTATTATTATTATCATCAGTCTGACAAAGAAATGACAATGTCATCTCAGTCTAATGAATGTGTGAGCAAGCTCTGCTATATATAGGGTTCATTTTAACTAAATGTACACTTTAACCTCTTTGGTTTTTGTGAAGGGAACTTCTTCCCTATTGCCTACCTTACACTCTCCATAGCTAAAGTTTCATTGGTGACATCAAGCATGCATAAGGCGATGGAATAAATATATATGAAAGGTTTCTGTTTTGTGATAGAACATGTTAATTCAGCTCTTAAGGGTGGTAGCAGCAGCAAATCAATACAAGAATTATTATTTTCCTGTTGTTATTACTTGCCACGAGTTATTGCATGTCAGGGTTTTAAGCATTGCATTTTCTCTGCAAAAGTTCTCTCTACCCAGAAAAAAAGCTTTCAATTGCATACCTATTAGTCCACACTGCTAAAAAAAATTATTTGTGCAGTGTCAATTTTGGACACATTTTTAAACATTCATATGTCTACTAAATAAAATTGTATTTGTATTGTTGTTGGGCAAAGAGTCCACCAGTGTTGTTACACATTATTTTACTTAGTAAACAATGTAATCCCTGTAAACCACAGTGTTATTCTTGTTATCTCAGTCTAATGCAGCCCAAACAATATGTACCAAGTATTCTGTTTGGTAAGAAAGAGCATGTTTTACTATTAGGTAATGGTAATACTAATCAGTGGCGGACCTAAGGAACAAAGGGCCCTGGTGGAAGATTTTTTCATAACCCCCCCCCAAGTTTCTTTTTTTTACGTTGAATTTTCTACGTGTTCTGTGCTGCCACTCTGCTCTGGGCCTGATATCTAGGACAGAGGGTCTCAGCAGGAGCAGATGAGCAAGGTCTCACCAGGGGTAGATGCAGAGGCTCTCAGGACAGATGTGGAGGGTCTTAGCAGGGGCAGATGCGGAGGGTCTCACCAAGGCAAATGCGAAGGATCTCACCAGGGGCATATGCAGAGTGCCACACCAGGGGCAGATGCTGAGGGTCTCACCAGGGCAGGTGCAAAGGATCTTACATGGGGCAGATGCGGAGGGCCTCACCAGGGGCAGATGCGGAGGGTCTCACCAGGGGAAGATGCAGAGGGTCTCACTAGGGGCAGATGCAGAGGGTCTCACCAGGGGCAGATGCAGAGGGTCTAACCAGGGGCAGATGGTCTCACCAGGGGCAAATGCAGAGGGTCTTACCAGGGGCAGATGCAGAGGGTCTCACCGGGGGCAGATGCAGAGGGTCTCACCAGGGGCAGATGCAGAGGGTCTCACCAGGGGCAGATGCAGAGGGTCTCACCAGGGGCAGATGCAGAGGGTCTCACCAGGGGCAGATGCAGAGGGTCTCACTAGGGGCAGATGTAGGGGGTTTCACCAGGGGCAGATGCAGGGGGTCTCACCAGGGGGCAGATGCAGGGGGTCTCACCAGGGGGCAGATGCAGACGGTCTCACCAGGGGCAGATGCAGAGGGTATCACCAGGGGCAGATACGGAGAGTCTCACCAAGGCAGCAGGGGCAGATGTGTGGCTGGCAGAAGTGCTCTGAGATGTGCGGGCTGGCGCTGTAAACAGACACCACTGTGGTTCGCCAGAAGACTGCCGTGAGGTCCCTAACAAGTGCAGGACCTTATGGCAGCCGAATCAATAAACAAAAATGTAAGTGCGGGACCATGTTTCCTCCAGTTGGTAGGCCTGGGACCCCAGGACCGGATCTCAGTTGGCCCCACCCATATCAAGTCCTGGTATAACACATTTGAATCTGAGTAAAAAAGTGTTCAGAATGACCTAAAGGAGGTAGAAGAGGATGGATGAGCCACAGTAGTCTATCACTAAAATGACAAAGTTATCAGGAAACATGGCTTCTTCTTGAGTGGGCAGCTCTGTAGCTAGTGATACTGCTCTAGCCTCTCATTCTCAAAGTGTTTAATCAGATATTTAATAAGCTCTGTCTAGAGGGTGTTGGAAGCAGCAATGGAATTCCTTGGGTATGTCCAGTCTGGCAATTTTTTTCCAAACCTTCTAATATATACAGTGAATATAGGCTAAGCAGTGGCAGTTGTCAAACAGCATATGAAGCTGCATCACATCATTGAGGGAGCGATGCACTGTGGTAAGAAGTTCCAAGCTCTTAATCATTTCCTGTCATTAGTCTGGTTCACAGTGTTCATCATAATTAGCTGTTCTGGCTATTACAGATACCCATGGTGTAAAAGTTATCTTCTAGTCTAAGTCATCAAACACTGTGGCAATAATAAATAGGAAGAGACAGGTGGTATAAAAATAAATATTTAAATTTAGGATACTCAGAAGTTGGATGTTTTCTCTTATAATATACCATTACTTATTCTTTTAGCTCATTGTTTGCCTTGGATTGTTTACACTGCAGATTCATCAATGGGGTAGATTGGGTGAATCATTGGTAGACAACTTTAAGAAATTCTCTAATCTCTAGTTTTAAATCAATACATAACCAATTAAGTCCGATAAACTGATACAGTGAATGCAATTGTAGAAGATCAAGAAAGTAGTTATTAACGCTGGATTATTTTGTTGCAGGTTTTATGGACTTAACTCTTCATGACCAAGTACATCTCTTGGAATGCGCTTGGCTTGAAATCCTCATGGTGGGTTTAATCTGGCGCTCTGTGGATTTTCCAGGAAAGCTTTCATTTGCTCCAAATCTCCTATTGGACAAGTAGGTCTTTTTTGGTTTAAAAGGAACAAATATAACATAGAAGTGCATTAATCTGTATAAGAAGTTAAATCATAGAGCAGCACAATAAAGCAGGGAAACAAATGTGGATTTTAAGGCCAATAAGACACAGAATTTTTTTATGGAAAAAGATTATACTTCCAACACATATCCAAGTAGAAAATATATTTAAGTTAAAATCCTCCTTGTGTAAATTATAGGGCATATTATAAGTGAGGGGTTTAGTGATTTAAATTAAGGCCAAGTACTGGGCATCTAATATACAGCACAATGTACCATCAGCTATAGAGGACGACAAATCCCACTATCCCAGCAATACATTAAAGAGAACCATGTGGGGGAGGGAGGGTTGGGGGGAGTGCAGGCTTACCTGAGCAGTCTTCCAGCAACTTGCTTCTGAGATCGAGTCTGTCGGCAGCTGTCATCCCCCCACGCCTGCTCCTCCTTACTTGTTCTTCTTCTCCCCGAGCCGATCGTGGATGTGGGCGGGCAGTGAGCGTGAGGCGGGGAGGAGGTGCGGCTTGTGGAGCGTGGATGCGGGCGGGTCTGGCAGCAGCGAGAAGGTGCGGCGTGTGTGGAGCCGTGAACATGGCCAACTAATCGAAAGCGGATAATCGTAGGCATTGTAGAGGGCAGCCCGCTGGGGAACCGTCACCTGCCGTGAGGAGCGAGCAGCCGGTGATTGCAGAGCCGCATCTGACGTGGGCGGGCTGACCGGGTGCAGATGGCAGAGAGGCAGCGGCGAGGGGACGGTCGGTGACGGGCCCCCAGATGGCCGCGGGCCCTCGGTCCGTGCCCGACTGCCCGAATGGTCAGTCCGCCCCTGCAGTGTAACTGATGTCTGCATGAGCATATAGAAAAGAAAAAAAGAAAAAATCCCCCTAGGGGGGATACGTTGTAATACAGATTTTTTTTTAGAAGTTATACTACTTCTGTCAAGGTTTTATTGTTGTCCCCATACAGAGATTTTTCTTCACGTGTTGCCCCTGTGCCACCTTGGCCAGGACATTAAGTAAAATCCCCCCAAAAGTGACATAGCAATAACAACTGTATACAGTATATATAAGTGTGATCTTAGACCCAGCCACACTAAACTCAAAAGGACTATCACATTTTCATGCATGAGTATTTTAGCTGGGCGTGAATGGTTTTAAAATGACCAGACAGTTCAATAGCTGGCCTTACAAAACAGAGAGGGATGTACTAAACAGTTAACTGCAGCAGGGGGTGACAGTGTAATTTGAGGGATATGCTTAATTAGCGCTAGCAAGTAAGGTTACTTATATTTCATCTCCAACACCCTTCCTTATGCCCTTCTGTTTAAAGTGGAACATTTTGTCAGGCTGTGAGGCTCCGCTGTTAGTTTGAAAGCCTATCCTGATCCAGGCATCAGGAGTGCTGACTGTGGCTCCTGATACGCAGAGCGCCCCAGCACCCAGGACAGGTTTACACGTACTTATGTCATCCAGGACACTTGCAGTGGCATGAGACCTGAAGCATCTCCTCAGGTAAGTAACCACTGACAACATTGCTAGGGTGTTTTTCCTTCCACAGACACCAATGCTGGGGTATTCTTTCTCCCACTGGCACCAACAATGGGGTGCTCTTTTCCCCACCTCATATTTATACCTCAAAGTGACCACCATTGTTGTGGAGTTTCTTCCCACTCACCACTGACACCGGGGCAGTTTCTCTTCCCATTGACATCAAAAGGGGTTAGTTCCTCAGTCCATTGACAGTCCATTATACCTCAAACTGACCACTGCTGTTTAGGATTTTTTTCCTTCCACTAACCACCGATGCTGGGGGCATGTTTTCTTCAACTGATCACCAACACTGGGGTGGTTTTGCTCCCGCTGACCACAGAGGCTAGTTTTTTTTCTTTCTCTCACATTTCCAACCCATATGTATGTCATATGTATGAGTGGGTGCACTTTCACAACTTAATTCAACCAGATGGCCACTATACACAAAGTTAAATCAGATATGGATGGACTAAACCTATCAAAAAGGGTACAGGGCTCCTCATTGTATATTTAGTCAATGTGTGTATGAATGGCTGAGATCATTGGAGGGTTGGGCTTAATAGTAAGACAAAGTTTAGTGCCAGAAGTTTAGAAAGCGGCCTTGGGCTGCTTAATGGAGCAAAAACATCTCTTTCTATAAACATCAATATGTCTCAGGGGAGAATATTGGTTTACAGAGGCAACATTAGCAGAGCATCCTGCTTTTTTTTTACAAGTGTATTGTGAAGGTAGGGTACCTTCTTGCTATTACACAAATGGGTTGTGAAGCAGGGGACTGCTTTTCATTTAAAGTGTAAAACTTTTTTTCAAAGAATCACAATTGAAGAACTATATTTGCCCTAAATCATTTTAGATTTACTTTGCTATTTTGTATTCATTATGTAACTCTCAACAAAGACAATGTATCTGTTTAAGATTTATATTTTCTTTGTAGCATACAGTCAATGTTGAGAAATGTCTCTACTAAAGTGGGTTAAAGAAACATGGTGAGGTGCTTTATAAACTTAATTTATGTTAGAATAACTATTATTTTGAAATCTACATTTTATAGCAGAAAGGTTGGTCACAGTAAGTGAACTATAACAATGCACCTTGGAGCACAAAACATACCCCCTGCCTGAACAGACGTCTTTAATAGTCAATTACTGGACTGGGAAAATAATGTTTCTCACCTAATACCATCAAATTCTAAGTAGGGAAATAAAAAAAATGATTAATATGTATGCCTTTATGTAATTCATTCATAGTGAAGGGCCATAGAGGTGACATGGTACGAAGATCTATGAAGGCAGACTAAATATCCAGTAGAAAGTAACCAACTATAATTAAATACTCTATGTGGGCACTGGTGGACCAAGACACTAGAAAATCACAGATCACAGTACAGATTTTACAACTGTCTTCTAATGTCTGGCAAATGTTCCTTTACAGAGCTTCAGTCTCTTATATTTGCACTTGAAATTCATATTATATTGTACATTAGTTTTTCTAAATCCAAATATTTTTCTTTCATTTTGAAAAGAGTAAGACATTGATAAAACCCTACTCTCTGTGTCTTATTCCCATAATATGGGAAACGATAAAGATCAAAGGATAGTGTTATTTTAGTTTTTGTTTAAGCATGTACATTTTACACTTTGGTTTATCTCCATATTTTTACAACATGTATACAATCTGTGTTTTACAAATAAACAAATAAATGTGCAAACATGTAATACATGGCAATGGATTGCAAGAACACTGTGGTTAAACTAAAGAGAAAGCACAGCAGGTACTGCCTTCCTTCCTAAGTTCCTACCTCTGTATGTCTGATTGAAACATCAATCTGAGCTTTGTCGTAAGGGATAAGTCATCTATTTCTTTGCATAAATTTCCTCTTGAGCTACTGAGCAGGCTTTTTTTAACAGGATCTCAGGCAAATTGCATTTTTGCCCATGTATTTCCTTTAGTGTAGGTTTCCCTTAAAGTTACATTAAAGGCACCTTTTCATCTGTCCTTCCAGTGCTGTGGCGGGTCTCTGATTCAGCGCTGACTCCTCTGAGCTTGCTGGCACTTCCTGTCCCACGGTGTCTGCATGCGGATGCACTCATCCTTAGACTTACCTTGTGTCTCTCCTTTTGATCCGGCCGAAAATGTGATCTGCGCATGTGCCTGCCCCAAGATGCTTTGTGGCCGCCCGAGAATTTTCACATTTTCGGAGGGGAGAATGCGGGGAAGACACGGGTAAGTATTAACCCTTTTAAAAGCGGTTTTGTTATTTTTTTTTACACTTTTTATATATATCTACTGCTTGCTAGCAGTAGATATATGAAAAAAGCTGAGGCGTCAATTATCCTTTAACACTTTGATTGTTAAAACCGCCTACCACATATTATGGCTGTCTCTCTCATAGAGAGCCAATGACATGTAGTACGAATCATGGCAGTCATAAGGGTTAAAACAAGTTCACGGCTCCAACAGGAGTCGTGAGCTTGTTTCATTTTTTTCTACATGTTCCCCCCATCTACTAGCAACTTTGAATGAACCTGAGCAATTTTGGGTTTACCCTCAGCATGTGCATTAGTGTGTGCTGCATTGTAAAAATGGTATAAGTCTGTTTTTTTCTGCGTTGAGGTTCACTGGCAGCCCATTCATTGTTGTGCATTGCCAGCTAATTAATTTGTTAACACAATACACCTCAATACACTAAAATGCATGTACTAATGCAATGCAAAATGTGAATGAGCCCTTAGGCTGGCTGTCCACTTTTGCACTGTGATAACATGCCTTACCACAGCATGCAAGCTCTAGTGCGTTGCCATGCCAATCATTTTGTATTTAGAAGTTGAAATAAAGTGCTGGATTTCTCTAAACCCTGATGTGTGTTTTGGACCCCCAAAACAGGTTGGCTACTCTACTTGTATCTGGACTATTATAATTGATATTGGCACTTCAATTCTTACATCCACTGTATTAATTTTTTATGGCACCCAATGCACTAGGAAAATGGACCTGTGTCAGGTTCAGTTTCATGTGTGCAGTAACACAGTGCACTGCAAAGGTGAGAAGGGGTCCTTTGGAATAATTTTAGGGTCATCATTTTACTTAACGCTAAATATATCATTTTGTGAACGTTTTTAGGGTAAGTCACTAATTTACTGTTTTGTGTATCAGTGATTTTCATCATTTCCCAAAAACAAACAATAATAAAGACCCACTCTGGACATAATATGAGACACCTCCCACCCCCTATAACTCATCCTGCAAGGTTTTTTTTCTTA
The DNA here is from genome assembly GCF_000935625.1 of Nanorana parkeri. Taxonomy (NCBI): domain Eukaryota; kingdom Metazoa; phylum Chordata; class Amphibia; order Anura; family Dicroglossidae; genus Nanorana; species Nanorana parkeri. The sequence continues at coordinate 1,122,221 of NW_017306718.1, read as the reverse complement.
CCTGGAGAAGAACATTATACCCAAGTTCACTGCCCAGGTCTCTATCCAGCACCCTTCCACATTTGGACAGCTAATAGGAAGTGCCCACATCATGCAGGCAGTGACCTGAACACCCGAAAAGGACCCCAATGGATGTAAACAGAAGAGGAGAGAAGGCTCATGCCTTCAGCATCATAAGGCTTTACATAAATTATCCAGGTTAATTCCAAACATCAGTTTTAATTGTATACATATGTGTTAGAGATTTTCTAAGTGCAGTTTTATATTTTACATTCAGTAGACATTTTTGAAAGTATGTTGTATTGATGTGCACCAATAATGATTTTAGGGTATTTTTTTTATATCACTTTAATAAGCATTTGCGCAAATATGGTAGGTTGTTAATGAACAGAGCAATGTTTTAAATCTGTAGATTTCAGAAAATATATGGTATGAGGAGGAGGGCTTTCAAAAAGTTTCTGGCTGTCATTCAAGTCTGTAGCAAAAAATAAATAAAAAGGTCCAGCCACCTGTGGTGTAAAAGGGGAGCCAATGACAGCAAAATGGTTACAGACGCCATTGCAGCTTTGTTGTAGGTAAAGTCGGCATATTGTGCAGATAGGTGAGAGAAGCCTCCAAAATAATGCACACTATGTAGCTGTTCGTGATATACTGTACAGGCAGCCTGTGTATTGAGTGAGACTTACCCCAGAGATTGAGTTAACACTGATTAGAAGAAATGTATGGTCACTTCTGCTGCTACATCCATATATAACCAGCAAAAATTCAGCTTCTGATTATGCTTTGCAGGAACCAGGGTCGGTGTGTGGAAGGTTTGGTTGAGATTTTTGATATGCTGGTTACCACAGCTACACGTTTCCGGATGATGAGGCTCCGTGGGGAAGAGTTCATCTGTTTAAAATCTATCATCCTTCTCAATTCTGGTAAGTATGAAAATGTCATTACTCATTAGCCCATGCTTCCCACTCTCCCCAGTTATTGATGCCAATGGTCATATAGCATTTCTGGTGCCAGTCTTTTGTCTGTTCAGATTAGCTGTTGTGCTTCCATTTTAGCCTAAGCTGACTAGGTAATCTAGTCGGATCCCCCTCAGTCCCCATATCGTAGAGTCATGTGGTCCATATCTTACATTCATGTGTGTCAAAAAGTTCTAGCTAACTGTATGCAGGCTGAAATAAATGGCTCTGTAATTTTAGTCTGTATCTGAGCTAAATACCAGTTGTTCTGGTTGCTCATATGATTACAGCGACCTGAAGGAATGACTTGCATAGCTTTAGTTACCATCGTAAATGAGGAATAAACAACATTTTCTTTTTATTTGTTGACATTTAAATACCTTTTTTTCTGACCTTCTCTTAAAAATGTTACTTGCCTGTCTTTTATGCAGACCCACTAACTTCAATATGTTCTATGGCACAAACCTTGAACACGCATTCAGATCAGGAAAGTCATAGTAAAGTAAGATGTACTTATCTGTGTGTTTCAGGTCAGTAGCTTAAAGTGTTGAAGAAGACAGTCACAAAAACAGTCAAGAAACTAGCATTTTCAAGAGAAGTAGTCAGAGAAGTAGTCAGCAATGGCCACCCCATTGCCCATTTACTGTACTTTCTGTTGTTCTCATGGAAAGCTTTTTTGGTTTCCTTTTGGCCCACCTCACCCTAAGCTGTCAAGCCTCTTTGCATAGTAATCTAGAATTAAGTTTTATAATATGAACCTTGGCAAAGAAGATCAAGGTTGCCCTATTTGACTGCAGATTGCTTTGAGTAGGAAGGTGCCAAAGTAGGCATTTTTTAATCACAGGCTTTGGCTTTTGGGATCCTTTATAAATCATTTGCTCAGAATGCATTCATCGCGCTAGGCATTACTCAAAGATTCCATAACTTATTTTTAACCTTTTTTTTTTATCTTGACATGTTTTTTGCATGCCAAGTATTTCTAAACAATAATTGTTACCAATAAGTACAGTAGCACTTCCATAGTAATTATGTGTTAGAAGTTTATTCTTGAATATGATGTATTTCTTTGTCTTTCTACAGTTGCTGAAATTTTACATTACCAAAATTACAGTAGAACTATGAGGTGAGCGAAAATCACTCATCCTCATAGTTCGAGCTGACGTGTGACAATGAAAACATCACAAGTCGTCTCAATTGATCGGGAACACATACCGTCGCTCGCTCACTTCTCGATCATCTCCCTGCAGAGAGCTGTGTTTGTCAGTCACAGCTCCCTGCAGGGATTCCCTCTCCAATCCTCCAGTGCTGAGTGGAGGAATGGATGGGGGAGGGGGCGGGTACAGCTGGCTCTGCCTCTAGATAGGCAGAGCCAGCTGTCACTTACGCAGCTGTGTGGATCTCGACAGTAATGTTGGGATCCGTCCCGGCTGCGGCGCTCTCAGTATACAGCGAGCTGTAGCTCGATATATACTCACCCTTGGGTCAGGGGAGTTTATGTCCTCCCGTGACCCTTAAAGGAGAACTATGAGGTGAGTGCTTTTCACTCACCTCATAGTTCTAGCCGACCTGTGACAATGAGACTGTCACAGGTTGGCTCAGTAGATCGGGAAGTGAGCGAACACATAGCGGCGTTCGCTCACTTCTCGATCCTGTCACGGCTTTCTGCCATGGCAGAGGAGGGGCTGGATTCCCCCTCCCCGCTCCGATCCTCCAGCGCTGACTGGCAGAGCGGACGGGGGAGGGTACGCTAGTTTGTGTCCTCCTGTTACCCTAAGGAGAACTATGGTGAAAAGCCCTAACCCCATAGTTCTCGATTAAGAGAACTATGGGGAAAAACACTTACCCCATAGTTCTCTTTTAAGTATCTTGTTTTACCGCAGCCACAATGAAAGTAAATTAAAATATGCTTTATGATATAGCTGTTAAATCCTAACTTTACGGTCTGCAACTATACCTAAATAATCATAATAATCATTATTATTATTATCATTATTATTAAACAACAGAAGCATGTGATATTTTTTTTTAACAGAACGAACAGATATTTCACTTCTGGCCTGAGCTAAACAGAGTATATTCAGTGCTCATTTTTACATTACAGCCCAATGAAACACTCATTATTTACTACTACAATGCAGTTAGGTTGCATATATAGTAATACTTATTCTATTTATTTCTATTTATTAATTTGTTGAGCATGACATGCTGCAGCATGGGTTAAATTCCCTGTGCAGACAGCACACTGGAGAGTCGAACCACTGTCCTCACACACACATCGTTTTGAAGAGTGTGTGGCTTTTATAAATTATTTTCCTAATGTATTATGTTTATGAAAACATAAAAAACATTAAAATTGAAAACAAAAATTTGGTAAGTGAGAACCTGGGGTTTAGAGAACTACTTTACTGTTGTGCATAAAAATATAGAGCTGAATAGCAAGATCTTAGATTGTACACAAAACTGAATGAGCCAGCTGAATGACTCAAAGGAGGGACACCCTCTCTCCCCTTGCAGAGACAGTGCCTTCTGGATAATTAAAAATGCCAATCCCATAAAAAAGCATAGAAGACTGCATGAAAGGTTTGTTAATAATAATATAATAAAAAACATTATGATAAAGGGTCTCCCCACCCTTGTTGGCAACAATGCGACTTTCACTGTGGTATTTTTTTAACTGGGCAACCATGCCGACAGCCAATGTGGTTTAATAACTATAGAGAATGATGGCCACCAATCCAGCCAACATGCTTTGTCTGTCAGATACATGCAGCAAATATGTGAAAAAGCTTTTCCAATGATCAGAAATAGTGTACGTGAATGTCCCTGTGTTTGAATCATGGGCCTTTCATTCCAGAAATTGCAAAATTTAATCCGAACCCCATTGAAGTTATTGGGGTCGGTAAATCCTGAAAATCAGTTCTTGCCATTTTCAAGGCTAATAGCAAGGTATTGTCAAACAAGAACATATGGATTTGTACACTTCCATAGAGTACTGTAAGTGGGAGGGACAAGGCAGTTTTTATTATGAAATACAAATTAAAGTGTGTTAGTTGTGAGACAACAGCAGAAGTATTATGTAAGCAGTTTTCTCCTTTAATTGCAGAAGGAGAGACAAGGCAGGTTTTATCATGTGTGGGAGCTAGCTTCAAATGGTAGGAGCATTAAGAATGCAGCCACTTGCCAACTCTTTTTTTTAAGGGCTTCCTTGCCCACTTTTATTAATAAAAAGTTCAGTTCAGAAACAAAAGGTTACTCTCAAAGGAGTTTTCAACATTCGTATTCCAATGCCACAAAGCAAATGCAAATAATTCACCAGCCGTGTGGGTTCGGTTCCACTTGCAGCACTGCTCCTCTAGCCTCACACTTCAGGCCCTTGTTTACTCCTGCAGACAGTATACCCTCACACATGTTCTGTGCACACATGCACCATGTCTCGGTGAACTGGCTCCCCACCATGACTGCTAGGTGGAAACATCCTGACTCCTTGGGTGGAAGCCTCCGCTATCTCTGGAATGGAGCCCCAAACTATTGCCAGCACCTGTACTAAAATACTATGCTCACCTGCACAAATAGGATGCTGGCTGCTGGCGAATGTTTTTACTCTTAAAGTGTGCAGTTCCCCCTCCTAAACAATACCAGATCCTTTAGGTCTGGTAGAAAGGTCTGGTAGAAAAAGTGTGTGGGGTTCCCCCTAAAAGTCATACCACGACGACTACGAAATAAAAAATAAAACAATAAAAAATAAATAGAAATAATACAAATTAAAAAACGCCGGCCGCCTTCCCTTCTCCACTCCAACTCCCGCCGCATAATGGTATTTTGACAGATGGCGGCAAAACATAAACAATTGGGCGGAGCTAGCAGTGACAGCTACCTCCGCCCAATTGTGTAGTTTGCCGGCATCTGATAGGCGAGACATGATTGGGCAGAGTCATCATGACTTTGCCCAATCACTTTGCCCAAGTACTGAGCCCTGATTGGGCAAAGTCTTGCATCTGACCTGTGGTCAGGTGCAAGTCTTTAACCAATTAGAGCTTCAGAGGCCTCTTTGCAGTATGGGATGTTGCGCGGTCGAACAGACCGCGAACATCCCATAAAGTTCGGCGAACACTCGAGCGGCTGATGTTCGATTCAAACTCATGTTCAAATCGAACCGGCGGACCAATCCTAGCGGGGAACACTGTAAAAAAAAATAATTTAAAAATGTAATTTTTTTTTCATTTGTCTAATGTCACTTTGCTGCAACAAATTTTTTTTGTAAATACTACCGCTAATGAAATTAACGAAAGTTCTGATTTTGGCCGAATCCCAAACCGGATAAGGAAAAATCCAAAACAAAACTAAAGAAATGTTTTCAGGCACACATGTCTACATGTGATTCCACTCACCAGAATCCACTGATTCTTGCCACAGGAATTCACTGTCTGGCCCTAATAGCACATGTGAATGGGGCCTTACTGCCCCAAAGAAATCAGATGACCATCTCCACAAAACATCCATTTTTTTTGTCAAATCGGTAAATTTTCATTAAAGGAGAACTATGAGGTGAGTTCTTTTCACTCACCTCATAGTTCTAGCCGACCTGTGACAATGAGACTGTCACAAGTCGGCTCAGTAGATCGGGAGGTGAGCGAACACATACCAGGTTCGCTAACCTCTCGATCCTGTCACGGCTCTCTGCCGTGACAGGGGGAGGGGCTGGATTCCCCTCTCCCCGCTCTGATCTGCCAGCGCTGACTGGCGGAACGGACAGGGGAGGGGGCGGGTACAGCTGGCTCTAGAGGCAGAGCCAGCTGTCACTCACGCAGCTGGGCGGATCCCGTCATCTACGTCGGGATCCGCTCCGGCTGCGGCGTCTCAGTATACCGCGAGCTGTAGCTCGCGGTATACTGAGCTTAGGGTAATGGGAGGACGCTAGTTTGTGTCCTCCCGTTACCCTAAGGAGAACTATGGGGAAAAACACTGACCCCATAGTTCTTCTTTAACACTGGAGCTAAAATCTATGATACACATGGAAATAGAAATGCTTTATGTTTAACAGACTTCTAAACTCCTGCTGTGCAATGAGACATTTACTGTTGTCTACAGAAACTTGGTGGAAGGGTTTTACATTAGCTCATAAAAGTGCTATTACAATCTTAAGGAAGTGCGAAAACATCACTACAGGTCTAGTAAAATGTATGTATGCCTGACTCCAGGATGAGGGGATAGCAGACCTCATAATAGGTATGCAATATTATTTTAGGCATAAATGCCCTAAAATAGCATAAAATTAAATTTAAAGTGTCAAGATTTATGGACTCTAGTGTTTTTGCACAGACATCTATCCTACTATTGTGGGTTGTTTTTATTATCATCTACAATGTCTAACATAGTAAGTGAGATTGTGCAGGAAGTATTTTGTTACGCATGTTATGTTGTATTTGGTGTGCAGTCTCATTTATATACTCTGCAATATATAATTGAATGTTAGAAATGTGTAAAATTCAATATTTACTATTATTTTAATTTTCTTTCTTTTTATACTCGTAGGTGTATATACCTTTCTGTCAAGTACCTTAGAATCTTTAGAAGACACAGACCACATTCATTTGATTCTGGACAAAATCATAGACACATTGGTGCATTTTATGGCTAAAACTGGACTATCACTTCAGCAGCAGCAAAGACGACTAGCTCAACTGCTACTGATTCTTTCACATATTAGGCATATGAGGTAAGGACACTATCTAATTTTTCACTTCAAATAGTAACACATTAGGGATGCAGTCCACTTGCAAATGCCTTCTTTTTAAGAGCTGCTAACCGCTAGCCCTTTTTTATTAAAATAAAAGGTCAAAAGTCAATATAGGTTTCCCTCGCAGGGGTTTTTGAGCACAACATTCATGCATCACTTTCAAAATAAGCACAAATTCAGCCTCCTGGCTTTTCTCTTGCAGCACTAATGCACAGGCCTTAGACCTCAGGCCCTTGTCTGTATCCTTCAGACAGTTCCACACACCGTGCTAACCTGCGTGCTTGGTACACAACCCGCTGCTTCCTGCTGCACTGGCCTCCACTCTAACTCCTGAGTGGGCTTCAGGAACTGCTGGTGTGAAGGGGAGGAAACCTACGGGAGCGAGTAATGCGCTAAGAATATGCTTATTCCTCTGGCCCTAGATAAAGCAAGCAGCGCAAGGGTTAACTTTTGGTTTTCCTGGAGTTCTGCTTTAACAAAGCAATTTTTTAGCGTTGGGGCTTTGAGAAGTAAGTAATAAGATGTACTTGGCAAATAAATCTATGTATCCTGCATTTATACTTGGCCCTACCTAATATAATAAATCTTTTGATTAAATGAAAAACTCCTCTCTGAAACACTGAAGCTCTAAAAGGCTTCCAAAACATACAAGATGGTATATATGATAAGACAGTCATATTTATTGAGCATTAAATAAATAACCAGAAGAACTCACTATTTTCTTTTTTATGTTTAGAAAATAAAATGAAAAATAACAATTGTGTTGAGTCTATTGGATAAGAGTCAGTGTGAAATATAATACAAAGTACAATGGTGTAATAACCCCATAAAATATTAGCTTTGAAATGTAGGATTAAGCTGTATTCATACTAATGACTGGTAGTTATGGATTATGCCACATCACTGTCCTTTGTTCCATATTAGTAAATAACATCTTAACATTGGCCATGGCCTGAAGGAGTAACATCTCAAGTCTATAGACAGAAAAGACATTGTTGGCCAACACCCTCATCTAAAAAAGACTGATTGATCATGAAGGCAAATCTGATCTCTATCTGCGGTCTGTAGTAACCTTAAAGCGGACCTTTACACTCCAAAATCAAATTCTGCCAATGCATTCCTCATCATATGTATGATGATTAATAATAACAGACATGTCATGTGTAAAATGCTGTGATTTTGAAACACTTACACTTGCAGAGCATTAACTTCCTGCTTTGAAAGTGCAAATGACTTCAGTTTGCCAACACAATGCACACTGGGATTGCCTTGTCATCAGCAGGGCATTGCTGGTAAATACCATCTGTAATCTCAGGAGATCTCAGGGAAAGGCATTTTTCTTCCCTGAGATGGTGTGCATGATCACATGTCCTATGTGACTTTGCCCAATCATGGCTCTATATTTGTACTGAGCCCTGATTGGCACAGTCTTGCACCTGACCTGCGGTCAGGTGCAAGACTGTAGCCAATTACCGTTTCGGACGGCACAGTGCATTGTGGGATGTCCCGCGGCCGAACAGACCGCGGACATCCCATAATGTTCGGCGTCCGGCGAGCATTAGAACATAGGTTCGACTCGAACGCGAAGCCCATCCCTAGTCCTAGTCACATGTCTATCACAAATGCCAGAGATCCAGGAAGTAATAGAAGAGCTAGTAATCTGCCCTTAGTAAACATGGCCAGTGTGAGAAGACTGGGGAAGAAAAGAGAAATAAGATATACAAAGAATACAAAGCCGGCAATTATCTAGAAGTATGTGTTTGTAGATTGTCATTACTAAACATTTCTAAAGGTGTGTTTGTTGTTATTTTAAAGATATGGGTAAAGGTCCGCTTTAAAACAGAACTCTCGACCCAAAAACATGCAAATGTATTCCTCTAAAGCCACAAAGGCCTTAAATACACATTGTTTGTAGCAAATGCCTTTGCAAACTCATATTACCTTGTAAAAATAGGCATTATTACTGTGCGCACATAGCTTGTGTATAGAGGAGAGCTGTGGGTGAGACCTAGAAATTATTTTATGCTGGATTGCTGCACAGATCAGAAAGAAATACAACAAAGAACACCAAGATTTAAGTAAGAATGCACATGCCTCTTTTATTTAGAATGTTTTTGTTTTGCTGTCACAAACAGGCATCAAACTGGATCATTCACCACATCAGACTTATGTGGCAGTTTTAGTAAGAGTAATAGAAAAATCAAAATCAAAACATTA
>NW_017306718.1:1096542-1113288 GCF_000935625.1 Nanorana parkeri | reverse complement strand
AGTTACCTCATCAGCCAACTAGACACTGAAAATCTAACTCATACTGACCCTATCCATCTAATCTTCTCTGCACTTGTCATCACTTTACCTTCTTTTCTGAGGGTCTAAAGCATACACCTTACAATTATCTGCAGATTTTCTATGGTCAGATGGAAAAAGTGCAACAGATTCCTCCATCTGGGTTAAACTTTGTGGATGGAGGAATCTCCCACTGGGCCGAGCTTCAGTATCTTCCTAGTCATCCCCGCTGGCTCTCAAAACACCTGAACAATGCCTGCATCCAATCAGATTGTTCAAGTATTTTGGCAGCCAGTGGGGCTGACTAGGACGATGCTGAAGCTTGGCCCAGTGGGAGATTCCTCCATCCACACAGTTTAGCGTAGATGGAGGAATCTGTTGCACTTTTTCCATCTGGCCATAGAAAATCTGTAGATAATCTATAGGTGTATGGCCAGCTTAAGACTTTAATGGAAAGGCTAAAATCTCTTGGCAATCAACGGTAAACTGAAACCCAAGTTACTGCCTTCAGCTGAGTGCACTGGGTTAAAAAACAGATGACAATTAGGCGGCCATTTGTTTCAAAGCAGTCTTAATAGTAACTAGGCACCAGAGACACAGGAATTTGAATCTAGGCTCCTTGCACGTTTACAGCATAGCATAGTCAGTATTAATTAGATGTAAAATCTAACTGACCTTTAGTTTGCTAAAGCACTGTGTATCATAAACATTGTTTTGTTCACCTTTATTTCACCCTTTCTTACATATCAGCACTGTTGAGCTCCTGTCGCCTCTTTGTAGCCACTTCATGTCTACTTCCTTGCACCCTAGCAACTGCTGTATGTCATTTCTCAGGGCAGTTTTCCTGATGGTGACAATATTGGAACATGCCCGTGCAATGTGTGTTAGCACAGCTGCTTTTAGTCTTCATTTGTTGGGTTTACATATACTTTAAGACTGCTGTGATCCCTCTTGTCTGATGACCAGAAATCTTTGGGTACCATAAAGCTAATCTCTGAAAAACCTAACAAAATACATTTTTCGGACCTCCCTTCCCATATAGTAAGGGTTAAATGCTTGTTTAGTCTAGGGGGTGTGAAGACGAAGACTCCTCTTTGCTGGATGTGCAGCTGTTCCGCCACCAATGTGATCCCATACAATGCAGCACCAGCAGAACTGCACTGAGCGTGAGGATGTCAAGAGCCAACCCACATTATTGGGGCTGGAGAGGATTAAATCGCCCCACCCTAAACAAGCAGTTATCCCTTACTATATTGGGGGAACACAAAAATAGGATGTTTGTACTCACAGTAAAATCATTTTCTCTATATGCATTGAAGGATTTTAGATCTTGTCTGTTGGGTTATAGTGTCAACTGCAGGAGTAGGATGTTAGGTACAGACACAAAGACAGCTCAGGGGTGGCCCTTGCTAGTGGCCAAACCCTCGTCTGCAACAAACAGCTCAGTTAGTAGCAAGCACTACACAGGATAAAGGAAAACGAGAACAGAGAAAAGCATTTTATGGTGAGTACAAAAATCCTTTTTTCTCTTCCATTGAACACAACTGGATCTTTAGATCCTGAATGATGAGATGACCCAAAGCATTGGCAAATAGAGGGTGGGCCCAAACGGAAAAATTTAAACAATAGTATAAACATCAACCACAACCTCAGCAAGGATGCTCAACCCCGCTGCCTACAAAACCTTGTGGCTAGCATCTGCGCACACTGCAACATCAAACCTGTACAACTTGGTAAATGTATGAAAAGATGACCAGGTAGCCACTCCACAAAATTGAGGCCAACAAAAAACACGTTTTTGAGGAGCGCGACTACCTATGATAAGAGAAATGGCCCAATGTGCTGAACTTGGAAAAATGCATAACAGTGTGCAATACAGACAACCAAGACCACAAAATTGAGGCATGATGAAAAGCTCAGGAAAAAGTTCTGGTGGAGCAATCACTGACAGGGAAAGGAGGTTCTCAACCTTTAATGATGCAAGCCCGAACTATGAAAAGAGAGTCGGTCTTTCTGATAGAAGCAGTAGCATTCATGTAGACCCTGACAGCCCTAATCACAACCAGATAATAAAGAGCCACTACGTTTGCGTGAGAAGGACTGGGTCAAAGGGAAAGCAGAACAATGTCTTTATTCAAATGAAAAGAGTACATCACATTAGGTAAGGGCAGCCATGGATGAAGGACAACCTTGTCTTTTGTGCAGTACCAAAAATGGTTGCTTGCAGGATAAAGCCGCCAACTCGTACATTCCGCATGCTGAACGGATAGCCACAAAAAAGGTCACCTTTTGTAAAATACTCAGCAAGGGAATTTACTGAATGTTCTTGATTGGAGGTATTTGAAGAGCCAACATCACCAAATTCAGGACTCACAGTGTCAATGGTGTTTTTTTGGGGGGAGCCAGCCCAAATAACGTCCTGTATCAAAATGCAAACCAGGGAGTGAGTGGCCAGAGGGCATTGGCTCAAAACAATTAAGGCAGAAACCTGACCCTTAACAGTACCCAAAGCCAGTCATTGGCAGAATGCCAAAATCCTTCAATAGAAGAACCAAATGTAACAGTAGGCACCAAGGGGCATCTGCAACCAGACAAATGATGTCTGTGTTTCAGATGGGAGGCCACACTAGAATTACTGGAATGCCTTCTAGCTCTATTGTTTGCAGATGTTTTTGAAAAGATATTAAACCAGTTAATACCTGCCCTGCAGTTCCACCATCACAAGTCCTGATAAAGGGGCCACTCTCCCTGATCCAGGCTCTGATCGCTCAGATAATCCACCTGCCAATTTTTCACCCCTAAAATGTGAATGTTAGTCAGAACCAGAACGTGTCTTTTGGCCCAGCACAGTATCTGAGCCACGTCCAGCACTGTGACTGAGTTCTTTGCACCCTACCCCAATGACTGGTGTATTCCACAAAGAGGTCCATCCAGTGTAAGAGGGACAAAACACTGATGGATAGACTGGATTCTCCCTTGGTCAACAGAGCCAACAACTTACCCAGCACTCCCCAAACCATTCAGACTGGTCTCTGCCATAATGTTCTGTCAGCATAGAGGCAGGAAGGACATTATGGACAGTAGCATTGGGAAATGATGGGACAGGGGGATCGTCCTGTCCAAAGTTAACCCCAGAAGTTAGTCCCCTTTGGAGAAAATTTCCCTTTAAAGGACCTTGATAAGATGCTGTGCATAGGGAACTGCTTCAAATGCAGCCACCATAAGTTCTAGTACCTGCATGCAGCTGCAAATGGAGGCTATCTGGCAAATACTCAGAGGCACATGTGATAAACATTAGAAGGAGGACACCCTAGACACTCTGATGTCCAGAGTCAAGCACAGGTATTCCAGACAAGGAGATGGCACCAGCATCAACCTGATGAGATTCTGGATCTACCTATTCACTCGGCTGCCCTCGGCAGCTTTGTGAATAGACCCCTAAGAGTCTGAATCGTGACAGACAGGTTGAGTCCCAGGTTTGATGTGGAGTCCACACCGAGAAATAAATTGTCATCAACATCCTCCATAGTCTCAACAGCGGGAATGAAAAAAACCTACAATACCAGTGAAAAAAACCTAGGTCCTAAATCCTAGCAAAAGGCAAATAACTGAGCTGGTTGTTGCAGATGGGGAGGGGGCGGGGGGTTGGCCACCAGCAGGGGCTACCTTGTGTGCACCTAGCATCCTACTCCTGCAGGTGGCACTATAACTCATCAGTGAATATCAAAAGATCCAGCTGTGTCCTTCAATGAACAGTAAGAAAGTTATATTTAAAATCTGACCAGAGTTGATATTTAAATAAGAATGTTGGCACAGCTATCGACATTGAGATATTTACATATTCCTAATGGGCAGTAAAAAAAAACTTTAAAACAGGCCCTCACTTATTTACACAAAGTGCTGTGTGTGATTACATTATAGATTAGAAGGGTGGCAGGCTGCTGAGTCACTGCTAAGAGATGGGATAGCAAAATGAACTAAGCCTCTGAAATTAAACAAAAAGTACTGGAGGATGAATTGCTCCACCGTGCCTACAGATACAAATGTCAGTGAGGAGTGTTTTAAAGCTATGTATGTAAACAATTGACTGCCCATAGCTTGACATCAGTTCTACTTTAAGAGGCCTGGCAACATTTCTGTTTACTCATGAACTCATGTAACTTTTCATGCACTAATATTAAATGTTTGCATTTGTTTTTACAGCAATAAAGGGATGGAGCACCTGTATAGTATGAAGTGCAAAAATGTTGTGCCGCTGTATGACTTGCTGTTGGAGATGCTGGACGCACATCGCATGCATACACCCACAGAAAAATGTGTAACTCAAGAGGAAGACAGCCGTAGCCCACTGACTGCTGCCCCGACTACTTCACCCTCCGTGCAGCCTTATTATGTAAATAGGGAGGAAACAATTTTGCAAAACACATTATGAGAGAATTCTGTTTTTACTTTGATTTTCATTTTTTAATTGATTGGTCTTAAGTGGCTATGCATTTCCCAACAATATACTACCTATAGTCAGTGCACCAACTTAGCTATATAATGCTGCATATGTAAACACACTCCGGCACGCATCTTTTATTAATGATTTCTAGTGCAGGATTTTATCATCTCTTTGCGACATATCAAAGTGGAAGAGGAGCCATTGGGCTGAAGGACTCTCTCCATTACAATCAGTGCTTTCTGTGATTTTATTTTTTGTACGCAATTTCATGTAACTCTGTGCTGCCAATGAGCAGAACTACATTTCTACAGCTTTAAAAAAAAAAATTAGTTTGGATAGTGTTAAAATAGCATGGACTATGACTGATTCAAAATCAGAATATACTGTAGCTTCACATGTGCAAGTTTTTATCTAGCACCAAGCATTTACAAATATCATTTATATGAACACTTTGTCTACAGTTATGTTAGTGTATGTAGTTCTCAGTGTTACAGTAGATATCACTGGTGTCATTTCACTTACTTCTTTATATAGCTCCTCCCATAATATTCCTATTCATTATACGTTTTCTTAAGTGTTTCTCAATGTTTTTTTCTGACTATTAATCAATCTGACAAGGGAGCAAATTCAATATACATGTAGTGCCTAGAGATTATTGGGCACAATTGTTTTACATTTAAGTGGTAGTCCTTAAGATGTCGTTAGCCTTGACTATTGGCACAAGAATGCGGTGCTCTAGACAGGTCGCACAGATTCTTAAAAGTCATATTGTATGTATAAGAGCTTTTTGTCTTTGTTTTGTGTTCTCTTTCATTATTATTAAGACTACAAACTTTTTAAAGGCACTCAATTATGATAATGATTTTGATCATTTTATGATGAAATAAGACAATGGTGGCTTTACTATAATTCCGCCACTTCAGTAAACAATTGCCCTTTGTTTTGTTTTTTGCACTTTAACTGGCAATGTTACCCTTTAACATAAATTGCATTAATATTTCTTACCAATATGATATAATATAAGAATATTTCAATCACTCATTATTAATTTCACAATATTATTCTAGGTTGCCTAACATGCCATAAGCCATAAAATAGGTCAGCTTTTGTTTGCACTATAACAAATGACACTTTGAATTAGACTGGCTGCTATGAGCTGCAACCAGAACCAGATTTACATCAAAATAGATTAGATGAACCAAGCTTTTCACAACATAATCCCTGCCTCCTCTGTCCAATTGCCTTTGGGGATCAGGAAGTATTTTTTTCTCTGTTAGAGCAAATTGGACCATGCTTTAGAAGGGTTTATTTCCTCTGATTCAACTGCAGGCTTAGGGTTCTGTGGATGTTTAAAATTTTTTCAAACATAAATATGAAATCCCAATTCCTGGGGAGCTCTAATATGCACATCATGCCACTTCCAAGCACTATTGAAAAATTACTTACCCCTTTTCCCTACCTTACCTTCCCTTTGTCCTATCAGCCTACCACTATGATACCACTACGCTAACAAGAAGGCGCGGGAGGTAGTAGGGAGTGGGTCGGCTTTAAAATTGCTAAGGAATGGTCCTGAAACCAGTTAAGTAATATTATAACACTGACAAATGTACTTTAATCACACTTACAATAAAGAACTCTTTCCTATACAGATAGTAAAATCATCTTATTACTGTTAATGCACAATTTATGTCACATTGTCTTTTGCACAAAAAAAGGTCTTTAGAGAGATTATCCTTGGATATATTTTTTCATAATTAGATTGTATAAGTCATATTTTTTAACCCTGTAGTACTTTATATTTATATAGCACCTACATATTCTTCATTCCTTATATTCATAATCATAAGGAATAAGGAAGAGCATACAAATTAAGGAAGAATGTGTAACAAAAAATAAAACAAAAGGTAGGAAGGCTGCGCCACCTTCTACAGTGAAGTTACTCTTACGTGCATATTGCAAACCAGGTTTAACCAGTAGGTGTCTGCAATCTTCACAGGCCCCTGTGACAAGGGGTAATTTAACGTTCCTCATTTGACAGCTGTAAGCATACATGGCTTCAAGAAAACACTGTCTGAACTAACCATTGGGAACCATAGTTCCAGTGTTAATTCTCTCCTTTTTAACATAGTAATTGTCAGGCACAGTTACACTTTAAAAAAGTTTTTTCCCACTTTTGTCAATTTGTCAGTATGTAGTTAAACAAATATGAGCAGGAACTTTAATGAATCAGTGAAACAACTAAAAGCCTATATATGAGTGCATTAATGGGCCTCAATAGCCTGTAGAGGACTGCTATCCTTGCTAAATGTTACAGACCAAGGTGTACTCTGTTAGAATTTCTCTTTGACAACATTAGCTTGGCCCACTAGTTATATTGTATACCAACATGAAGAGGGAGGTCTAATAATAATTATATTGTGTATCCCAGATCTAGTACATATTAACATCAAGACTGAACTCCTATACCTAGACAGCCGTCTCCATCTCTGCAGAGGTTACACTAAAACAGATGATACAATAAAAATAACTACAATTGAACAATTGGAAGTCCAGTTGCTTATATTTCCCTTTCTAAATTGCATAATTTAATAAAAAGGAGTATATACTCTTTTATGTTACACCCTAGACCAAAACGAACGGGGGTAGCTCAGAGTTCTTTAATGGAGGTGACTTCCTAAGGTTTTACTTCAATCATCTAACCATGAGCAAGCAGAAATCCTATTTTGTTTACATTTCTCTTGTATATGATTGGGTAATCAAAGTAAATAGAGCTTCATCTGGATTACTAAGCAAAGTAAACATTCTCTACTTATTTAGTAAATCAATGACTAAGTATGTAAGTATACCTAAAGCCAAAACGTTTTTTTATATTTAGTTAGAGTAGTGAATAGTTGGAACCCCTATCAGATTTTTGTTGTTTTCTTTGTCTGCCTCCAGTTCCTGTAGCGGGGATACAAAAGGGAAAGTGAGGGGAAATGCCTTTTTTTTGTCAACAGAACAGGAATTATCCCTGTGGCATCAAAAGGCAGAATAACATTTAAGATCATTTTTTGAAAGATACAGATGGTTATGTTACACCTATTCTGTTCTGTGTAAATATTTAGAGCTCTGAGAAAAATGTTGGTGCTATATAAATTAAGAAAGTAAACTGTGATTTACAGTCCTTTCAGACAGGCTTTCTGATCAGGTTCGCCTGAAAAGCTGACAACAACTGATTGTAATCTCAATGTTAGTCTATGGGCAGCCGGATCTAAATGGATAGGCATCCATTTACATCCGATTATCCCCGTCTCCGGCCAAGTCCAGAAAAACGAACAGATCAGAGTTCTGTTTCACCAGGCCTGATCGTGCAGGATTGGGGGTAATCTGATGGAAATGGACATGTCCATTTACATCTGATTCCAGCCTAGACCAACATGAGTCTGGTAAGTTCAGTTTTTCCATGCATTCCATGATCCATGCAAGGATCCGCTTCTGATCGGACTGTGTGAAAGAGGCCTTAGGAAATTTCAACATCCTCTGGCCAAAATCGACTAGATATGATCTTACAACCATATAGCAGGATCCCTCTACTGCTGTGTTGATACATACCATTTATAGAGTGTCAGAAATGATGTATAATATGTCTGGGAGATAAACCTAAGAACCATATTTGAACAAACAGCAGCAGCTCACCTGCTGACCTATAGCTCTGCTCCCAGTCCAAGTATTCCCTGTTCTATTCCACATATAAGTAAGAAGATGGTCATCATTTCAGGATCCTTAGCAGACAAAAAGCATTTACTGAAGTACACAATTGCAACATGTTTCAGACTAAATGTCCTTTCTCAAGTGATACTAAAAAACTCATCTCATCTTAGTCCTCAAATACTAATAGTCTCTGGAGCTCTGGTAGTCTATAGAAAGCTGCATCTGAATAATCCAATATGCAAGGGGAATTAAAAATCCAGAATGCCTCTCATTTATTATTTTGTTAAAGCGCATGTAAAGATAACACTTTTTTAAAGTTTCATTTGGAAAGTTTAGGAAACCTGTCAAGTTTCTATTCTCTGTCTCTTTGTTGTCATGGAAATGTCCATTCACTTCCAATTTCAGAGAGAGAGCAGGAAGTAAGATGGGATCTCTCAACAGTGATGGGATATCCACTCGTAGTTGCCATCAGATCAGGTGTCCACATTGGAAAATGTCCTCTCACCTCCAGTTCCTGTAACAATTCAAACATTTTAGATTTCCCCTTAGTTTCTGTATTGGAGACAATGGTCACCAGGACCAATGGTAAGGGTGAATGCTCACAAACAGGTTTTTATTGGTGTTGTGAGGGCACAAACACCAATAAAACTTGTCAGGGGTTTAAAACCTTCTATACTATATTCAAAAAAAAAAAGTTTTTCCTTTACATAGCCTTTAGGATGGATCACATTCTCTGGCATCTTGCAATTCATTGGTAAACAAATTCCAATGTATCCCTCACTAGTACAGACAAAAAAGTCTGCAAACATTAAACAGATTACAGCATCTGAATTGCTGGAACCACTTATATGTTCTGAAATCCTCTTCTTCAAATGGCAAGTAGCTTAATCTATGTGCTAGAGTGCCGACCATCTTCTTACTTATTTGTCATTATTATAACCTTTGCACTACTGTATAACCAATACAGCACCCATCTTGATCATATTACATAAACCAAAGGCTGCTTACTTACTTTGTGGGAGGCATCCTTAAAGCACAATTGAAATCAGCTAAGTGTATTCCAGGTGCATAATAACAAATGTTCCCCTGCCAGCAGCTGCAGAGTGGGACCCTTACGCTTTGTGAGGAAGGAGTGGTCTCTGTGTAGAGGTCTAACCCTATTGAGTCCGACCTATAGTTCTTCAATCAGCAAAGTTCAAGCTCCCTGCTAATTAGCAGGGGGCATGTTGGACCTCTACACAGAGACCACTGCTTCCCCACAAAGCGCAAGTGTTGACTCTGCGAGCAGGGGTCAGGGTTTGCTACTCAAGCTGTGGCTGCTTTCTAAAAAAAAAAAAAACTGTAAAGGTGCCCATACACCTTACAACCATCGCAAGACTTTTGTCTTGCGATAGTTGTAAGCTAATTAAAAGCTCGTACGATCTGCCCATCTTGGACAGGCAGATCGTACTTGCGATCATCGCAAGCCCGCCCCATTAAGGGGTGGGCTTGCGATGATGGCAATGAGGGGCGGGCTCCCGATGACTGCAAACGGGCAGTGTGCGCGTGGGCACACCGGCCCGTTCGGCAGTTGTCGAACAAGCATGCCACTAAACCGCCGAGAATCGTACGATTCTCGGGGGGTTTTTAAGCCTGCTTGTTCGACGGAAGACGTGCGACCGTACAGTAGAAGCGGTCGCACACCTTCCATACACTTTGCGATTATCGCACGATCACGGGATTTCCCGCGATTCTCGTACGATAATCGTACAGTGTATGGGCACCTTAAGACTTTGCACGCCTTTTGTTTTTATGCACCTGGAATGCATTTAGCTCGTTTAAACTAAAGGCTCATTTGGACAAGTCCGGTGTCAGTAACTGAACCCAAAACAAATCCATATGACATTCAAATACATAAATCTAGTCCTAGATTTCCCATGTAATTTAAATATGTAATAATAATAATCATAATAATATGTGTATGTTTTTAATGTGTGCCTGACACTACTTTACTAAACGTTGCACTATAGTTGAATGTAAGATTAGCACTAAATTGGGTTTAAAATCCCAGTAATGCACTTAAAAATGGACCAAAATAAGCATTTTAGGTATGAGAACTATATAACATTCGTCTGTAACAAGCAAACTATGAACAGGTTGTTTCTTTTTTTTGCATTAAGGCTATAGTTATATAAAAAAAAAAACTAAATGTAAAGGAGAAAAAAAAAGAAAACAAATGATTTAATCACCAAATAAGCTGAGTGTTATGTGTACCAAATAAAAGGTGTAGTAGGAATGAGATTTTTTATGCACTATGTTTCCCAAGTCCGGGTATACTCAATTTGGCTTATTTCATTTTTTTTTAGAATAAGGACACCTACAATTATAAGTTGTCACTGGATAACAATTTCCATTTTTTGTGCATGACTTACAGATCTATCTGGCTATGGATCCCATAGTTGTACTCACATTTTTCAAAAACAACAATAACCTAAATACTTAAGTCTGCTTAAAGGCATCAGAGAAGTAGAAGCGGGGCAGTAAAATCAAAAGAAGCTTACCTGTCAGCCGAAAATGTGGTACTGTGTGCTTACCTTACCTTAAAGCGTATCTAAACCCAAAAGAAAAGTGTAAAATATTGCCGCTTACCAATTCCTAGATCTAGTGGCTACATCAATTTTCAATTTTTAGGCTTTTTTTTTTTTTTGCATTATTTTCACCTGATGATCCAGTCAGTGATTCTGTTATTTTTCACTTTGCTTAAAGGAGAACTATGAGGTGAGTGCTTTTCACTCATCCTCATAGTTCTAGCCGACCTGTGACAATGAGACTGTCACTTCTCTATCCTGTCACGGCTTTCTGCCGTGACAGGGGAGGGACTGGATTCCCCCGATCCCGATCCTCTAGCGTAAATGGTGGAATGGACACGGGAGGGGGCGGGTAAAGCTGGCTCTGCCTCTAGATAGGCAGAGCCAGCTGTCACTCACGCAGCTGGGCGAATCCAGACATAATTGTCGGGATCCGCTTTAGCTGCAGCGTCTCAGTATACCGCAAGCTTAGGGTGACGGGAGGATGCTAGTTTGTGTCCTCCCGTTACCCTTAGGAGAACTATGGGAAAAAGCCCTAACCCCATAGTTCTCCTTTAACAGACCAAGCTGTCCAGCAAAAGTTGCAGTCATAGGGTTGGGACAAACTATTTAACACTGACAGGGGAGCTTAAATGGTTGGCTTTTATTCGTTTAAGTAAAGACTTTATCCCAAAAGGAAAACAAAAAAAACTGTTGCTGTAACTGCTTAAAAAGATATAGCAGGAGTTTGAATTTAATTTGTCAAGTCCATCTAAATCTACTAGTGCATTTAACAGTAACATATTAATTTTTTATTAATTTGGGGTTTAGATATGCTTTTAATATTCAGGGTAGGGCGCTGATGTCAGCTAAGTCTTCATTCAAAGACATTGAACTATCTGCTGACACTGGTAACCACAATAGAGAGCTTCTGCATATCTTGTGACTAAGTATGCCCAGATACAGAACACCCCAGGACCTGCTTTTTACAGTTTAGAAGCTTGATTCTGATGATTTCACTGCCCATACCCTTCCTTTTTAAACCCTGCTATATCTAGTATAGCATACCTTACTTAAAGTGACACTAAATTAGGAGTTAAATCTTAAAAATACATTCCAGTACCCCAGCTATTAACAAAAATGGATCTTATTATACACTCAGCTGTAGATCCTCAAATCATCTCTGAATTGGTGCCGACAATGTCCT
Source organism: Nanorana parkeri (assembly GCF_000935625.1). Taxonomy (NCBI): domain Eukaryota; kingdom Metazoa; phylum Chordata; class Amphibia; order Anura; family Dicroglossidae; genus Nanorana; species Nanorana parkeri. Next base: position 1,101,383 of record NW_017306718.1, on the reverse strand, counting down.
TCCTTCTGGATTGGTGGCTACTTTTGTTCCCCATGGTCCCTGGGTGTGTTGTAAGCTAGCCACCGCTATAAGCTCACTCCTGTGATAGACCACAATCTCAATACAATTTAGTAACATGCGATTGTAGTCCATGACGGGAGTGAGCTTGGAGTGGTGGCTACTTTACAACATGCACAGGAACCATGAGGAAAAAAGTAGCCACCAATCCAGAAGGAAGGACAGTGTCAGCATTAATTCGGAGATGATTTGAGGATCTACAGCTGACTGATACACAAATAAGATACGTTTTTGTTACTAGTTAAGGTAGTTGAATGCATTTTTAAGATTTAACTCCTGGGTTTAGTGTCACTTTAAGGATTTTTTAATAAGATGCACAAAAAGCAAATCACTAAAATGCAAAGTAAGTAACCATAGCAACCAATTTGAATGTATCTTCTGCTGGACTGTTATGAGATAGATTCTGACTGGTGGCTATGGCTTATTGTATTTTGCTCCTTGCACTGTTCAGTGAATAAGCCTAATTGTTGTTAATGGAAATCATCGGACGGGCCTAATAGACCACTGTAAAAGTATTACAAATGCACAAAAGCCTATTTTTGTCTGTTGCATTTAGCAAAAATGAAACATAATAATGATCACATTAATTATTAAAAATAAAGTTAAAAAATATTATTCTAACTACTTTTTTTGTAGGAACCTACAGTGTTGCAGTATCATATACTTTTTTTTAGTATGTTACACTACTATAGCTCTTTTTAATGAGCACATAATGTTTAAATGTAGGCGTCCACTTTGTGGACTAATCTAGTGTTTAACGTTGCTGGAAGCCACTGGCATTAACTGGTGGAGGTGTTTACTATCTCTGCCTGGCGTATCTATGAGCAGTTTATTTTTATTACAATTAGCGCCATCTTTGTGTAAGTGACAGATACAGTTTAGAGATCCCCTGTCATCATATTAAAGCTTTAAAATCTGAAAATGTGCCATGTTGCTAGGGAAGGGTCAGAACCTGTCATGTTTTGCTGTTATTTTTAGGACCACTGGGGACAATTCCTTTCAATTTCTGTCCTGGTGACAATGATTTCACCATACAGAAAATGAGGTTAAATCTCCAACAGCAAAAGAGACAAAAATATTTTTTTGCAGTAGAGAAGGGTAAGGGTAGAACTTCCTTCAACTTTTTTTGCTGTCAGAGTTGCTGTTAAAAATTTTACTTCCTGCCTGGTAAAACCCGGGAGTGACTTCCTGTCTGATCACCAGGGCTAAAAGGGTTGATTTACCTAGGGAATTTGTACTTTGCAGGGAAAGTGTTCCTTAGCTTAGTGAATGTGGTGTAACTTTGTAAAGAATACCCAGTCATGTGCAAAGTAAATAAATAAAACAGCATTTTTTCTTGACCATGATTGGGTGATGGAAGTCAGCAGAGCATCCCCTCATTCACTAAACTAAGGGCAATCTTCCACTGCTAAGTGCAAGTCCCCTTGCAAAGTAAAAAGTGAGAGAAAAGTTCTAATTCATATAGTAGTAGAGACCCAACAATGGTTCAAACTCTTTCTCACTATCTAAAACAGAACCTTTTTGGGTGGATGTGCACTTTAAGATACATAGGTTGGCAAGCTAAATTCTCGTACCTTTAAGTACACAAAATGGATGGACTTTGACTAGACAATAATATGTATAAAGCAGTGGATCTGACATTCAGAAAACATTCACAGCAGGTGAAAGTGCATGTGTTTTAAATGATAATAATTGATTCACTACCAGTGAATGCTTGGTGAGTCACATTCGCTGCTTTATGTATATGCTCTTAAGTGTACTTAAATAATCAGTCACGATAAAAGTATTTTAGTTCTGAATAGATGCCACTGGTTTGAATTACTCCCCAGATACTTTTAGCTTTCAAGGACTCCCATGGTGATATAGTCACTCATCTACTGTAAGCACTACAAGGGGCTCTCTCTGCCTTTTGTTGGATCTTTCATTTATTTTTTTAAACTCTAAATATGTAGCAGAAACAGACAAACCCCTTCAGTTGCAGCTTTTAACAGTGAGCTCTTGCATAGAAAAGCAGCAGGGCCAAGAATAGGGAGAGTTTGTCTTTTGGGTCCTTGAAAGTTATTAGCCAGTATGTGATTTAGTCCTCCATCATCCACTTAAAGCCCACCTGGGCTTTCAGTTGAAATCAGCTTTCTTAAAGTTCATTTTCTTTAGAAAGAAGTCTAAGGCTGCATAGAAAATCTTGTCCGCTTTCAGCATGCTGCAGAAATGAACTCTTGTTCTTTGTGTGAAAGCAGTAGTCTCTCTGCAGAGGCCCAACACACCCCTGATGGGTCAGAGCTGTGCTTCCTGCTCATTGGAATGCTCTAACTCTTACCAAGCAGGAAGCGTGCCGAGCTCTGAAGAGAGACCACTGCTTTCACAGAGAGCAAAAGTCCGACTCTGCAGACTGCTGATGGGGACAGACTATTTAACTCAGGCTTTTACTGTAAGACTTTGTATTTTATTTTGATGCACTTGAAATCTATTAAGCTGATTTAAACTGCAAGTCCAATTGAGCTTCAAATGCTTTGGATTGTCTGACCCTTGAAATTATGACAATTTGTTGACTGAAAAAAAAAGATGTCATCAAGTTTACAGATTAAAACACATTTTTTTTTACTGCAATAATATTATTTGGCCCGACTCAGATTTTACATGAAATATTAATATATTTGTCTATTGCTGTGTTAAGTATGTGATGTAATGCGCTTTATGTAATTTGCATGCATTTCTTTCAAGAACACAATTTGCTGTACATGTGAGGAATAGCACCTTATATATCAGAGATGTCTAGAAAGTCTCTGAGAGTGACATTGGACTGTTGAATGTACTTTTAATAATGTGTCAGACCGTTTCTTAATGCCAACATTTTTGATCTTGACTAAAAATTGCATGTGCAATTAATTGTGCCTTTGTCTTCATTTTGTTTAATACGCTCTCACTTAAATGTACCAATTAAAATGACCATTGCTATGACAAATTTTGCTGATGTCTGTGTTATTTCCTGATGCCAACGACACCATTGACTAAGCTCTTTTCTGTTAAATAAAATTAGATGCTATGTGTGATACAGCAACTTGAATGATAGATAGACAGACAGACAGACAGACAGACAGACAGACAGACAGACAGATAGATAGATAGATAGATAGATAGATAGATAGATAGATAGATAGATAGATAGATGATTACACATTCATTTACTTGATTACCTATGTATAACTCTCTGATAGTCCTCATTTGCCCAAGTATGACTGCCAAACAAGCACTTTAGAACAACCAACAAAACAAATGCTCGCAAGTGACAGTTGATCCCTCGAAAGGAGCAAAGCAAATATTTATTTGAAATACAAAAACATTAACATGGTTATTCACAAAAGGGTGAAGCGTTTGGAAAAGGCAGGAGAAGTGAACAATCTAGTACAAAATAACTGATTTTGAAAAATTCTCCAATTCAGCTCACTTTCCAGTTCAGCTATGGTGTCCTAGATTGTTCACTTCTCCGGCCTTCTTCAAACTCTTCACCCTTTTGTGAATAACCCTGTAAAAGTTAGTGTAGTGTTGCGCTGGTGATTATATTTTTTTGCTGCTGAGAGAGTCACCTCATCCTCCCTTTAATAGCTGACTCCGACAGCTACAGTTCCCACTAACAACCGACTGGGAATCAATCAGAGAGGTTACAAATCATGTGATCGCCTGATGATCATGTGCATGCTGAAGGCTTCATTGACAAAAAAATATGCTTTTTGCTTGCAGATGTCAGTGCAGACTGTAGACAGCAGTGTGTCTCTGTTTAATACTGTAATTGTTTGATACCATTATAGTATTAACAAAAAATAAATAATGTTAAAAACAAATGTGGGCAAATTAGTCATAACAATAGACTCAAGCTAACCATAGCATACTGACACCACTAAAATTCACCTGGGCATCTAGGCTTCAATTAACTATGGGCACAAAAGGGTTAAAGGAGAATTATGAGGCGAGTGATTTTCACTCGGCCTCATAACCTGAGCCGACCTGTGACAATTAAACTGTCACAGGTCGGCTCAGTAGATCGGGAAGTGAGCGAACACATACCGTCACTCGCTCACTTCTCGATCTATCCCTGCAGAGAGCCGTGACTGTCACTCACGGCTCCCTGCAGGATTTCCCCCCTACCCTGTCCGATCCTCCAGCGCTGACTAGTGAAACGGTCGGGGGAGGGGGCAGGCACAGCTGGCTCTGCCTCTGGATAGGCAGAGACAGCTGTCAATCCCGCAGCTGGGTGGATCCAGACAGTATTGTCGTGATCCGTCCCGGCTGCGGCGTCTCAGTATACCGCGAGCTATACTGAGCTTTGGGTCATGGGAGAACGCTAGTTTGTGTTCTCCGTGACCTTTAGGAGAACTATGGGGAAAAGCACTGACCCCATAGTTCTCCTTTAAATAAGACTAAAGTTATCATGAGACAAACATGCTATGATTATTTAAGAAAGGTTAAGGGAAATTATTTAAGAAAGGTTAAATTATTTAAGAAAGGTTAAGGGAAATTACCTACTTGTATGATTTAACAGAAAATCTATCAAATCTAACATAACAATAGGCAAAGCTAAAGAACATACAAAGATCAGGTCAAAGGGGTCTATTCACGAAGCTGCCGAAGGATCTGGCCGTAGCTTCGGCCGATCCTTCGGCTAGCTTTGGCCCCAGGACCCCTTCGGTTCAGTAGAACCGAAGGGGTGCTGTACGGGCTCCCGATCGTGGCCGAGCGGCTCAGCCGAGCCGAACGCATATGCATCGGCTCGGCTGAGCCGTGCTGAA
>NW_017306718.1:968853-1091694 GCF_000935625.1 Nanorana parkeri | reverse complement strand
GCTAGCTGTCACTGCTAGCTCCGCACAATCGTTTTCTATTTACTTTTTTTTACTTTATTCACTCTTTTTCTGTTCTGCTCGGTCCCTCTGAGGGACCGAGCAGAACAGCCGAGCCGAATGCCACTCAGCGGCATTCGGCTATTCACTCACTGCTGTTCGGGATCTTTAAGAATAGCCCAAACAGCTGTGAGAAGCCTGCCGGTGGTTCGGCCCAGCCGATCCAGATGTTGGATCGGCTGAGTCGAACTCCTTCTGCACTTCGAAGCCACTCGAAGCAAGCCGATGTACGGCTGATTTCAGTCGATGTACGGCTGAAATTAGCCGTACCAGCCTGAAGTGAATAGCCGAACAGTGTTCGGCTCACTTCACTTCAGATCGGTCATTCACTCGGCTGCCCTCGGCAGCTTGGTAAATAGACCCCAAAGTTGTCAGTCTATTGTAAATAATGAAGACAACAGCACACGCGACAGCCTCCTTGGAGTATTTATTGTCCTTTAAAATCAACATTGTATCAAATCCATGCCTGCTACGTAGTGCTTAAATGTAATACTTACAGGTATTTATTATTACTATTAACAGTGATCACAATACTTTCCTAGACACTGTCTTCATCTGCTTTTGTCCTGAAAATGATGGCACTCTCTTTGTTCAGGTATTATGCAAAATCAGCATCTCATTCCTGCACTGAGATGCTGGTTAAAGCTGGCCATACAACTATAGATTATCTGCAGATTTTCTATGGTCAGATGGAACAAGTGCAACACATTCCTCCATCTACCCTAAACTGTGCGGATGGAGGAATCTCCCACTGGGCCATGCTTCAGTATCTTGCTAGTCGGCCCCACTGGCTCTCAAAACAATGCCTGCATCCAATTAGATTGTTCAGGTATTTTGACAGCCAGCAGGGCCCACTAGCAAGATACTAAAGCTTGGTCCAGATAGAAAAAAATCTATTAAAAATCTATAGGTGTGTGTCCAGCTTTAGACTATATTTAACCATGTTGTTTAACACCATGACCAATATCCAGTGCAATTTATTCACACCCATTCCGCCACTTTCTCCTTTCCAGTTTCCAGATGCCGAGGTTAGGGTTATGCATAGTTACATAGTTAGTAAGGTTCAAAAAAGACACAAGTCGAATCCAACCTTTAAAGATAAGAAAAAAAAGGAGAAGAAACTCTTGTGAAACTCTTCCTTGTGGCAGAGCAATTAAACCATATTGGTGCTGAACCAAGTGGGTATTGAAGGACTGTGACATATGCGTTTTGTGCATACAGCAGGCTCAGGTTTATTTAACAATATCCTTTATACTGTATAGATATATATATTGTAACAAGGACACTCCACTGTAGACAGGAGGTGCAAGTAAGATGCAGTTTATTTGCTTTCAAAACGGTAGATAACACGAAATCCAACATAAATAGCTTGCTGTAGCATATAACAGATAAGGGCTCACCGACATCTGTCTCTCTTGCAGCACTGCTGCTCCGGCCTCAATCTTTAGGGCCACTGTCTGGTTCCTCCAGACAACGGCAATAACATGCCAATCCTCTCAATATGGTTCACAAACCCCGCAGCTCCCTGCTGCACTGGCCTCCACTGACTCCAGGGTGGAGCTCTCCTGACTCACAGGTGGGGCCCTGAACACATCCCAGCACACTCTTCATGAGGGATGTACACAGGTGCACGATCAGGTGCTGGTCACTACCAAAGCATGGACCCAGGAATGGAGATTTCATCCCACCCAGAGCTCTAAGAAATCTCCTGGCTCCAGGATCCCAACTATGATCCAGAAAACCTGGAAAGAACTGAAAAGGCAGTTCTCTCCTGGTACACGTACTGTCTTCCTGGAGCCACTCAGCCCCTCTGGCTGAGAACCCTGGGTGACTTTGAGGCCACCTAACACCGTGGTATTGCCTCACAATGCCACAATATCTATACACACATATACAGTAAACTCTGTTATAGGGTATTCAGCTAACCGGAACTGCCACCTTCTACGACAGGAAGGAGGTCTCTAGAGCATGGACAGGAACAGGAATGGGCTGAAAAGTACTGGATTATCCTGGAAATGAGTGTCTGAATGATCTCTGAAAAGTGCTGTGTTATCCTGAAAACGGGTGCCTGATCGATCATTTGTAAACGTTCTGTGTTATCATGTGAGCATGCGCCATAGTGATCACTCCCAGTACTGCAATGTATTGCTAATGGTTTAGAGTACAATATACTGGTATGGTATAGTATGGGGTATGGCATTAGTTAAACCCATTTTTAATAGTAACCCATAGTCTCCAGCAACCAGAAACGACATTTACCTGGAATCTACCAATCCCGGGGGATGCCACATAACAGGGAGTTTACTGTGTATAAATATATATATAAATTCCCAGGGACGTGTATCAACAAAGCTCCCCAAATATATAAAAAATAAAGAATATGAGAAAAGTCAAAAGTAAAGTAAACAAACATGTTAAAGAGAACAAAACATAAAGCAGACCGGATCGCCTCCTTAATGAGGAACACTGTGTTCAGTTCCAGTTCCCTGCAGTGCATGCTGCTTGTTTAGGGCTTTAGCAAGATGTAAGACTACTGATTTTGTCATATCAAGTTGTTTGCCATTCTGGTAGGCATTGATCGTCAGTTTAATATCACTGCAGTGTTTTTTAAAATGCAGTTCAAATGTCCCGACTGTGTTTCCTAAAAAGGTAAGAGAGCAAAGGACATTTCCAAAATATACACAGAAATCATTATTGCATGCAAAGTAACCCTTTATCGTGTATGGATTGCCATTATGCGGATGGTAGAATGTGTAACCAGATTTGCACACATTATAGTTACGACATTGTAAAAGCCAAGACTTGTTTGAAAACGTGAATTGTCATGTCCAATAAACAGCCAAACACTGCCAATCTTCACCCTGTGCTTCTTTATTTTAAAATCTAGCCGACTTCATGCTATGATCCTCTCCTGATAATTGCTCACGTGTAACGCGTTTCACCTATTCAGGCTTAGGCAAAGCCTCTTAACGTATTAAAGGTGAAGGATCATCAGGCAGGGATCAGAGCATGTAGCTGGCTGGATTTTACAAAAAAGAAGCACTGGGTGAAGATTGGCACTGTGCGGCTGTTTGTTAGACTTGATTTATTGTGAAATACGGACAGCTCTATGGCCAGCCCCTGTGACGAACCTGAGTGGTGGAGCTGGGACATTGAGGGAGCAGTGCTGTATTGTTGTCAGGCATATTTGTGGACTGGATCAGCTTGCACCAAAGATAAACATAAGGTCTTATGGAATTGATGCATGTGATGGAAACTGTTACACGTGTAAATGTAAGGAGCAGTCAGCTTGCAAAATATTTAGGTTATCCCGATCAGGTTTTGATACAGGCATTATACAAAGCCCTCAAAGGCTATAAGAACCCTCAAGGAGGGGGATGGGAAACAGGGTAGGCTCATTTTGTGTTGACCTTCAACCAGGGTTAGTGGGTTCACTAATACAGCAACAACAGTGATACTGACTATTTAGCATTTTGGAGAATGCAACAACAATTTTTTGTGCATACCAGTTACACCTCATGCATACATGTACAAAGGGGCATATCCACCTGAACGCAAACAAGGCGTTTGCCTTGGGCGGCACTTTCCAGGGGGTGGCAAAAAATGCTGCCCCAAAACCAACTGGCCATCAGGCTGAACAGAATCAGGCAGTGGCTGCCTAATCAGGATATTAGAGAGCTGCCCGGTGGGGGAGGGGGGCCCAGTGAATTGCGATCCAGCTGACTGGAAGGAGGTGGAGAATAGGCAACGTGCAGCTCAGGGGGCTGGCACGCAATCTGATAGCGGGACACCCTGGAGGCCGGCTGGAGGGCTGCAATGTGTACTGATGGCACTTTGGGCTGCAGGACAGAGGAGCAGCACATGTGTGCAGGGAAAGGGACCCTGCACAGCCCACCATAGTCCCCGTATAGCGCCCCATAGACCCCGCAGAGCCCACCATAGATGCTGCACAGCCCACCTGAGACTCCGCACAGCCCATCTGAGTCCCTGTAAAAGCCCACATAGACGATGCACAGCCCACCATAGACCGTGCATATCCCACTATACACCCTGCACAGCCCACTTGAGACCCTGCACAGGCCACCAAAGACCCTGCACAGCCCACCATAGACCCCGCACAGTCTACCATAGACCCTGTGCAGCCCACTATAAACCCCGCAGAGCCCACCAGAAACGCTGGCAGAAGTGCTACAGTGCACGTCTGCTATTATTTAAACAAGTGCTCGCTGTATCCAGCGACTGACAGGTTATGCAAAATGTCTTAAACAGGAAGGGGTGGGGCAAATTTAGATTGCCTGAGTTTAGTCTTGTCTAAGCCACACAAAACAAAAATACACTACTGCATGTACATATATAAGTATTAAGCAAAATAGTTGTGTTCTGTTATTAATGCTAAGCAGGAGAATATTCTGTGTTTGAATAATTCTTTCTTTGCAGAAAAATTGATCTTCATCTATTAATTTTACTCACGAACAAAAAGTTGCAATATGAGCACTTTTTTTCTCTGCGAAGCCTTCAGTGTCCATTTCAATGTAACTTTTTAGCTTATCATCAGTTCCTGTGGAAGTAGGTTGTGAAGACAGGTCAAACTGTTGAGACCGAATATTTCTGCCACATGTTTAGATACATTCATCAAAGTGCATGTCAAGTCTACAGAGCCAGCCAATAAAGCTGTCATGAAAAAGGGAAGAAGAACCCTTGTGCACACCAAGAAAAAATAGCATAGTTTTACTTTAACAGAGTAGATTTAGCTTTTTTCTTTACAATTGTTGTAAAAAACAGTAACATTACTTGAAAACGACATACAAATATACATTGGCCAAAAGGTAAAAAGGTATCCATGGTCAAAAACTAGAAATAAATATGTATTTCTGTATTGAATTTAATAAGTCCCATTCCACTCCTAATAACCATATCAATCTAGAAGTTTGTAAACTTACTTATTAAGATGCCCATAGGATGTACTTTATCAATGCACTGACACAATTTCACTCAGCCCTGTGAATATGCACTTCCTTGTGTCTTAACTCTCACAGAGTCTGCCTTCTGAACTAAAACTCAACATTTGAAACAATGTAACATTATCGTTACTTGCTGAAAGCAATGCATGATGGGCTATGTAGTCTTGAGAAATGGAGATTGTATCACACCAAGCAGCAAGGAAAGAGATGCAAAGTACACTGGGAATCCAGGAAGTTTTTGAAAGTGATGGGCAGACAGACGTAAGGTTTGTTTGCATTATCAAAAACAACTCTAGTGTGTCCCCCTATTACAATGCTGATGTTATAACAACTACTACAGTATATGCTGGAACTTAAGACATTTATTTTAAAGCTAAAGTTTTATCTGCTTATATGGTGCCTTTTGCGGGTTCATCTGTTTTGGGTACGTCAGTGAGTGACGTAAGTCGCCCCGCCCCTGGTTCCCCTGGCCTCTCAGCCGTGAAGGACAGGTGCGAGGGCTGCAGGAGGTGGAGCAACGGATGTGGCGGCAGTGGGGTCATTCTGGAGGCGACGGCGACCTGTTGAGGGACTCGGGAGCCGCCGTCCGGTGCACACATTTTGAAGTTGGAACCGACCGAGCGAGGAGGCGATTTCACCCTCTCTGTCTTGGTGACCCACAGTCGGACTTGAATGGGGGGGGCGCAAAATGCACCTTCGCCTGAGTTGGCGAAAATCCTTGCACCGGCCCTGATCTGTTCCTCCCTCATCATGCCAATTAAATGTTTAAATAAAAGCTTGCCATCTTATTACATATCTTATTTTAGACTCAGTGACATCATCACTGGGCCCTTATGCTTCCTTATGCAAAACAGGCAGATCATGTCTGATGGGAGGGACTGGCAGGGTGCTGTACGTAGCTTCCTGAACACTTCACAGCAGCCTCCCTTAGTACTCCTAAGGGAGGAGTTATGCATATATGAGGAGTTATGCATATATGAAAATGTCATGATGGGTGGGTTTCAGTCTGGAGGAGTATTGTCAAATTGCAGGGTTGTGAATTGAAGTACAACACTCTGTTTAATAGTCCAGATACATCTTTATTCAATATAGGGTTGAGGGGACAGTATAGATGGACCCAATGTGTTTTTGGGAGCTTTAACCATTACTATATGCAGTAAAACATTATTCTAAATGCAGCAATGGACAAAATTGGTTTTGCTCATTAAAACAGAGCGACAAATTGTACAGCCTTAAGTACCCAAGTCTCTGGGCCTTTTTCTTCCTATTTCCCCCTTGAGATCCAGAGCTTTTTCTTATTTTGATGATGACTCAGTTCTACCTTTTAAACATTTTAGCTTTTGTAGTCTACCCTAAACTTTGTTGTTCTTGGGATAGGACTTTAATTTGATAAAGGATCTGGACACATATATTTTATTTCCCAGGTTCTTATTAGGCATTCGTCATTTTCTTGTATTTCTCCCAACTCTACTTTAATGTAATTTGTGCAGCCCCAGATATCTACCCCAAAATATCACCAATAACTTTTCCTGAATAAAACGATATAACATAAGAACGATTTATATATAACATAGCAGAATGGTAAAGCTCAAAGTGAGTGTTAATTTAGGGGGACTTTGTTCCTCTTTTGACATTTAGCTGCGATGCCTAAAAAAACAATTCACCTGTTTTCATAAATTGTTAGGAAAATGTTAAGGTAAAATCAAGTGGGATTGGTGAGAACATAGATGAACATGATAGCAACATTTTTTACAGGCTTGCAATCAATGGTAATGGCATTGCTCTCATGTGAGCATTTGCCATTTAAGCAGTAAGTAAAAATTTCATGCAGAACATCTAAAGTGATTGTTGGTCATTTTATCATTTATTTTCCATATACCATACATTTGTATTTCTATGTAATTTATGTTCTTACTCTTACTTTCTTTTCCATTATGGGTGGGCGGGGCTGTGGAGACCGGATCCAGCTTTGCAGCAAGCGGTCACTTGTAATAGTAAACGATTTCAACAATAGGACAGAACAGCAGTAATCTACTGCTGCAGGACAAAGCTGCATCAGCTCTGCCTTAAGCTGGCTATACACTGTTAGTATGTCAGATGAAATTTTAACCCTTTGGACTCAATAGGAGTCGATTACTCAATTGACTTTTATTGAAAGAACTGAGCTGAAAATTGTTGGCTGAACAGCGATTGCAACCAATCAGTATTGTATGGCCACCTTTTCCCCCCAGACTGACATCATATCACCTACTATATAAACATTATGTGGAATCAGTCCAGCTCCTGGGCGTAGTGCTTGATCCTGGATGTTTTTAAAAGCCAATGGTTTCAGCGCTACAGCAGGCTGGGACCCACAGGAGCCGCAATGAAGTTTTAAAACAATACCTGGGACTCCAGTAGTAGTAAAAATTTGCAGAAGAGTGAATTGTCTTTCCAAGAAGTTTAGGAAAAGACTTAAAAGTTTGAGTATGAAAAATGTGGAAACAAGAACATTTCTTATAGCAGCCAATCAGCTTCCAACTGTCAAGTTTTGCAGCCTGAGTATAAAAATAAAACAAGGGTCCTGAATGCTTTAGAAAGCAAGAATTCTTCTTGCTAGCATACTTTTCATAAACAAGCCCCTTTTGCTCTGTCAGACTTTTATTTTGAAGTGATATACACTTTAAAAGATATGAACTGAAAGTCTGATGGTCTTATGTGTTGAAAAGCAAAGAAAATTAGGTTGTGTGTGACATAAGACCCATTTGCTCTTGAAGAATATAAGGAGGGAGCGAACAAACATTACTGCCTTAGGAGCTTGCTGCCAACAGAGCCTATGCTGATGTTAAATGCAGAATTCACTAACCAAACAAGCATTTGCATAGCTAATGCAGATATGGAGAAATACTGTTCAAAATAAAAATTGGGTCATCCTAATCCATTATTACACCAGAGCTCAGTATGAGACATGTAATGTTAAAACTATGAAGGAAAGGTTTAATGTATTCATCAACAAGAAGACTATTGTTAGCTAGTAAATCATCATCTAGGTACCCCTCTGAAAGTGTTTTTATTATGATGCAAGGGGCCTGACTTCCTAGACTACAGAACTGAGTGCCACCAATTTCCATTCCCCAGTCCAACACAAGTGTGCTTAATAACCACAGAGTTTCATTGGACTGGAGATTAGCAGAGCTTAGCTCTGAAGTCATGTCCCAACTGTCCAATTTCAAAGAGAAACACAAAGCAGGGTTTTCCAGCTATCAAAGGTATTAGCAGGCATCTTGTGGTGTCTGCTCCTAGAAGTTACAGTCATGGCCAAAACTATTGGCACCCCTGCATTTCTGTCAGATAATGCACCACCAGCAATGAGTCCAGATCTGAATCCCATAGAGCACCTGTGGAGAAATCTCAAAACAGCAGGAAAAAGAAACTCTTCCAATCTGAGGGACCTGGAGCAGTTGGTGAAAGAAGAGGGGTCCAAAATTCCTGTAGAGAAGTGTAAGAAACTAATTGATGGTTACAGGAAGCCATTGATTTCAGTTATTTTTTTCCAAGGCCTGTGCAACCAAAAATTAATTGAGGGTTTTCTCCACTTTTTTGTGTCATACCAATACAAACAAAAGAAATAAACATGAGAATGCCGAAACATTTGTAATTGCAAAAATTGTCTGCGCGAAGTGGTGCATTATCTGACAGAAATGCAGGGGTGCCAATATTTTCGGCCATGACTGTATAAGTTTAAAACAGCTGACAGATTCAAGCTAAACAAAATCAATATAACACAGTATATCCAAGTATTACAAAGTTCCATGGCCTGGTAGCTCTATCAGAAACCTCCAAGGGCATCTTACAAAGATGTTAAGATCACCTTATGTTTAAGGCCCCTTTAACACGGTCCAATCAGGAAGGGATCTGTGCATGGATCCCCTGCTGATAAGAACGTATGTCCTTGTTGTGACATCCATATGCATCCAGTTTTTTCCTTTATCTTGCAATGGAGGAAATAAACTGAAATTACCGGACCCATGTTGCTCTATAGGGAATCGGATGTTGTCCGTTTACATCAGATTGCTCCCAATCTGGCACGGTCACATATGTCCAAAAGGAACTCTGATCTGTTTGTTTTTCATGACTGGCCAGAGCTGCGGGTAACCAGATATAAATGGGCACCCATCCATTTAGATCCGGTTCCCATAGAGTAACATTGGGCTTCCAATCAGGTCCGCCGAAAAACTGACAGGCGGACCTGATCAGAAAACCTGTGTCACAGGTGCCTTACCCACAGGGTAGCTCATCCTATTACCATTACTGATAAATCTGCCAATTCCAACAAAAAAATGCAGACTACAAAATTATTTTACAATATCTATAATTGCAAGAAATGAATACAAACAAACTTTGCTTAGCAAACTGTACATACATAAATAATATTTTCTATCTCTTTACTTGACATTTCATAGATTGTTTTCTGTCGAGGTCAGGACTTCATTTCTTACATCCAGTTTCATAGCTTTAAAAAGTGCTTCTCATTTGTACATCTGCCATACTTAATACAGAGTTTATGGTTAGTTCATGCTTCCCCCACCAAATCCCCACACAGAAAGCCCATCAACCAAAAATGCCACAGAGAAAAGTAAAAAAAAAATATTGGTTGTTTAAGCTCTTTAAAATCTTATATTACAAGCATCTAAAATAGCATCATAATTGTTTCATGTCAAATACTGATAATACTCGCTTTGGGGATCAACTTCCTCATTAGAGATTTCTTTGACAAAAAAATATTCATCTTGGCTATGCATAGTTATTTTTTTAGAAGGTTACATGATTTAATCTCGGTTACTTGATGATTGGATTTTGAAGCACATCATACTGTACTCAATACTGCAGGGGCTCTAACAGAGCTTTAATTTTATAGGTTAATTAAGAAAAAAAAAGCTGCCACATTAAGTGCAATTAAAAGCTGGTAACAGCTCATATGTCTTCCAGACAAGTTTCTGCCAGAGTTTTCATATAGGGGGTGGTCCATTAGTATAACGGAGCATTGGGTGGAAGGATCTTGCAAAATTATTGGACAGAGTACAACTGTAGTCTTCTTCGGACATTGGTACAAGACAAGCAAGACCAATCAAAAGCAGCAGAAGAAGTTGAAGTGGTAATGCAGCTCGGAGGACTCGGAGGAAGAACGACTGGTGTTTTTGAGCTAAATTAGCTTCAGAAAGGTAGGAACCTGAGCCATCGTCTTTGGACCTAATAAACAAAATTGACACAAGTAAGTTTACAATCAAAATACATTTTATTGTAGTTCCCATATCTATCCTTTCTTTGTGAGAACTCACCACTTATCAATACACTGTGCCCATAAAAGAGACCTTTCCACATGGAAAGTAGGTCAATAACTGATATTTTGACTTGGAAATCAGAAAATAATTCTAACACTTAGGTCTGTGTGTAATGTTATACCTGAATTTCAAGCAATATCTTAGGATAATGATAAATGCCTCAGAACAGAGTAATATGCGTTAAATTACTGAAACAGATCATTGAATACAGTTTTATTGAGCAAAGGATCTTATACATATATAGACACACTCACATACACATTAGTTTGGGATGGTTTTCCCCCTTCTGGCTCTCCAGAGATTTTCTAACTTTTCACAAGTCACTAAACCCAGAAATACATTCAATTTCTGCTCCAACCCCATCATAGTTAGGAAAAAAAGTTGTGGATTTCGTACCCTCTACCTACTTTGTACAGAAGAAGCAGGTAGTTGGGGCCACAAGGCATCTTTTTGTATTGAGGGTAGGACCTAACCCTGGAAAGCTGATACATCATCCTGCGAACATCAATAGGATTTTCTCCTCCAAAAGAGAAAAATCGCAATTTGGTTCTGCTTCATTTGAATGCATTCCTCACTCCACGTTTCTTACTTTGTATATTTTATACATAAATTGAATAAATCAGTAAGTCCTTTTGGCCGTGTTCAAAACAAAGCAAATACATCTGTACTGCAGAGAACTACTACATTTACTTCTTTCCTAAACAGTCATTAAAGATAATACTTTCTGTACAATTCAATTGTTATGTGAACAATACTAGGCTTGGTGTTGTAGAAGATATGGCAGATTTCCATCAGGACCAGGATCCTGTGCTGTCTTTTCAATCATTATACTATTCTATCACACAAATAGAACATTTTCTTATTTGCAGAATGATGAGGGAGCTAAAAATATGACCATGATGTGGCAGTACTAATATAGTGCAATATTCCATTATAATACATGTGCATAATGGGGTTGGCCATCCAAACAATGGGTACTACCTGTAACTCCAAAAAAGACTCTGAATTATTAAATGTGTAGATGGAAGTTATAGGGTATTTGAACCATAACAATGAACATTTCTTTTTTTTGGTCTGATAAATATACCATTGAAAGCATTTTGTTATATTTATTTGATACATGCATAAAAGTACCTTTTGATCTTGCCAGCAATCTTGTAAGCTGTTAACTTCCTGTACTCTCTGTTTGTGCTGATTCTCATCAGTTACATTGTTCTAAACTATTTCTGAGGACTACAGTGCCACGCCATGTTATGGGGGAAAGGAGAGAGACAGATTCCTGTTGTCATATCATGTTTCTGTTGTCTTTGATGTGATAGAGTAAAGAGGGGTTAGAATCACTGTTAGGTAAGGATGTTCAGATACCAGTACATGGATTGGTGCAGATACTAGGCATTTTCACGAGAACTATCAGGGTCACAGCGGTTGCAGCTGCGACAGGGCCCTGGCCCTGCACCACTGTCCTGAAATCATTAGTCGTCAGTATTTTTTCAGAAAAACTGTCACATGACACTAAGGAAAAAAGGTATCAGTAATTGGTAATTGGTATCTGTGAGGACTTGGACATGTATCTGATGCTCAGGCTGAAAGTTAAAGCGTGACTATGGTCTCCCCTTTCAGCACATATATGTGCTTTCTGTTACTCCCCCTGTGTGCCTCTTCTCTGAGTTAACTGTGTGTGTAATCTGAATAGGCGATGCAGGCAGTTCACAACAGAGCAGGAGGTCAGCCTAGTTAAAAAGTGGTATTGTTGTCTTGAGTGTTTCCAAAGGATAGCTGCAGTGGCCAATATGACATCTTCAATATTTCATATGTATTTAAAACATTTTAAAGATACCTTATTCCTGAACAAAACATTAATTACTTTATTATAAGTGCATCTTGATTATGTCTTTGTGGTGGGCCTGTAATTATGTCACTGCTCTACCAAGCAAAACTACACTAGACTTCCAATATTTTCTAACATGGACAAAGCAATATTAAATCCTAATGATATACCAGTATGCAGAAATGGTCCTCGCCACTAACAGGAAAGCCACTAACCAAGCAATAATTATCTAAAAGGTCAAAAGTTATTAGATTTTTTTCTATTTGTTAGCTGAAATGATGTTGCCTACAGAGTGAAATGCTCCATAAAAAAGGCAGCTTGTACTTACTTTACAAAGCTGTAATTGATGGCCCGTAAGATTTCTTAGTATAAACTACACTTTTTATTTGATTATTCCATAATCACAAACTCAGCAAGCTTTTGCTTAGACTAATGCAGAAAAGCCCACATTCCAAATTGTTTACCAGGTGGTTACATGTCTAAAAATAGAAGACTTGGAAAAGAGCGCCCTCAGATTGGATGTTTTAGAAGTTTTTATAAACCAAGCTTTAACAGAATCTTGCTGTTAAATTGTGTCAATTTTTTGAGCTAATAGATAAACTACTGTCAAAAAGGACATGGGAAGCTGAGCACTGCTATGGGGGACATTCAACAGAGCATATATATATAAATAAATCTTTCAATCTGAATTTGAGGGTAACAAGACAAAATACCCAATATTTTAAATGATATGCTAGGGAGAAGCCTCCATATTCTGGCATCACTTTGGAAGGGAATTTTTACTTTAAAGAGGAATTTTTCATTAGCTTATTGAAAATGGTGAAAATGTGCTTTGCAAAGTGTAACCAATCATGTGCAAAGAAAATGAAAAAGAGAACCCCAGGAATTTAGCTTGCACGTGATGGGCTGATAGTAGTCAGCACAGCTTCCCCACATTCACTAGGCTAAGTGGAAATTCCCCAGCAAATTGAACATGCACTACTCCTTTGCTAAAGCAAACCCATTATGTTCCATATGTTGATGGAGGACAGGGATGACCTTCTGGACAAAATAATGGCGGCTGGGTACCTCCTTAACTGAGATATAATTTTGTTCTGACCTGTCACATTATTTATTTATTACAGGTATTTATATAGCACCGACAATTTACGCAGTGTTTCACATAGTGCATATTTATATCAGTCCCTGCCCTCAAGGAGCTTACAATCTAAGGTCACTAACTCACATAAATACATACAGAGCCAATTTAGACAGGAGCCAATTAACACATTCACATCAGTCCCTGCCCTCAATGAGCTTACAATCTAAGGTCCCTATCTCACATGCACATATACAGGGCTAATTTAGACATGAGCCAATTAACCTACCAGTACCCGAAGGAAACCTAGCAAGCAAAGGGAGAACATGCAAACTCCTTGCAGATAGTGCCCTGACTGGTATACAAACCGAGGACCCATAGTGCTGCAAAGCAAAGTGCTAACCACTACACCACTGTGCTGCCCCCAATAAGAGGATGCTATTATTTTTTTTCTCCTATAAATAAACATCAAACCACATCGACCATTACTTTCATGCTGTTATGTGTTCTGTTTGTTCATGTTGCTTTGGCTTTGTTTAAAGAAAAATGTCACCTTTGCAAAAAATCATATATTTGTGCTTCGATTCCCAGGATCTGTTTTCTGCATGTTACATTGTACTACACACCGTATATTCTCTAGTGAATATGGTAAAAATAGGATTTAAATCAAAAAAATAAATGAAAAGGGAGGATTCAACTGAAGTGAAACAGGGAAGTGAAGGAAAGGTAAGCATACATTGAATGGGGATAAGGGGTTTAAAGTAAACCTGTTCCTTTACTCTGAATGGGTAACACAGGCTGCCTTTAAATATACATTTTATAAGCGAACTGATAAAGTTCTGTAATTGGTGTACAGCATACAAAATAAAACACAGCATACAAAATAAAACAAAAAAGCTCTTCACCTGCATTAATTGCACACACAGCCCACAAACTATTTATGAAATGCTCCAGCATCATTAAAAATCCTGTAAAACTGCTTTATTTTATTTTGTTTGCCCTTAAACTGTAGTCTATCAATGTTTACTGATCCAGTGCAAGATCAAACACAAAGTACTCTGATCAGAGGCATTTAAAATAATAAGGAACACAGTGACAGCTTGTTCTGTGTTATCAGTTAGTACTGTAGCTGACATCAAACACAACCTGTCTGACTTGTGCTTTTGATTAAGCTCTCCATTCAGTTGAAACTCGTTTATATTCCATGCTTGCCTGAATGACAAATTGAATATTGTACTGTATTGCAAAAAGATGTGTTAATCAACAGTGCCAGTGGAAAGAAAGAGTGCCGCGGCTGGGATGTTATTAGGAAGTGGGCTCCACTGCAAACTGCAAAGCTGTTAGGATGCACGCTGGGCCAGATGTTTGGCAATGAAAGATGTGAGCTGGAAAGGTGATGAGAGCTTGACACTTTTATTATCACTTTAGATTAAATCCAACATGCTCATTAGATTATACGTGAACCTGCTGGTTACTAATTAAGTCTTCATAAAATACAATCTGACAGGTAGATAAAAAAAGTCCCATCTGTGAGAATCTGTACATACATTTTTATCTGTCTATTTTTCATTGTGATCTGATAACCACAGGGCTATTGATTTGACATGACCTCACATCAAACACATACAGTATATGAGGCCATTTACAAATGCGGGTATGTAGATACCCTTAAATTCAATATCTGCTCCTACAAATCTAAATTAGTATGTGTATAAGAGGTTCAGGCAACCTGATTGGCTATGGGCATTCCCATCCACATCTACTCTGGCCTTCCAAAGCAATTGCAAAATTGAACAATGGTCTGCACCTACAATTAATGCCCTTATGAAAACAGAAACAGTTATGTGAGAACCACAAGTAAGTGCAGTTCTGGTACAACTTAATCCTTTCCCCTGACTGTTCCATATACAACCAGTTATTTGTTGAATGTCAAAGTCAGGGGTGGCTTAATCAACCTTTCTTGGCCAATAAATGGTGCGAGTATGAGCAACTTAACTGTTATAAGACATATCAAAATGTCTTGTTGTTTTTAAGGGTTACTCTACTGTGTCATGTTCTCTTACTGTACACAGCAAATGTAATAATGGACAACCTTTAGAATAAGGCATGTTTTAGCACTCAGTCAAGTAAATCACTACTGAAGAATGTCTATACCCCTTTAATAGTCATCATCTGAAGTACGGATATTCAATTGCTTCAGTAGCTTAGTGATGCCTATGAACATAAGGAACATTAGATTAAAGTAACTTGTGTTGGGGGAACAACATTTTTTTACATAAATGTAGCAAAGGTTGCCCAGGTCTAATATAGATGGCTGGATCTTGTGACAATCCTCATGTCTATGAGTGCCAGAAGACACATTAAACCCTTCATGACCAAGCATAATGAAACAACAATTGGCTACGCTGGATATTTTCATCCATTTGCTATTATTCCTCTCAGTTAAACTGGTGCTGAGGGAGTGTGGCTTTGTTACCCACTTTGGCCTCCACTGAAATAAAGATAAACACTCATATAAATTCATGTTTTGGCTTGGCCATGTTAGGTTGCAGGCTGTCAATAGTCTTTATAGTAGACATTGACAACACAGTGCAACGTGCAAAGAAAAAAAGTTGTTGCATAAAACAATAATTGGACAGTAAATGTGACTTTTTTTTCTGTACTTACCTGTTTAGTATGTAGATAGAAGCATAAATGTTTAAATTATATGGATTTCCAGTGCAATTGGAAATACCCTATTTGATTCAGACCCATTTGTATACCTATACTATAGCATTGACCTCACCTCCCACATCCCACTGGTAAACCACAATAGGACTATGTCCCATTGTTGCCTTCCTAACTTGGTGTACTGGAGTCCAACCAGTAAAAAAAGTGTTCCACAAAAGAAACCATTGTTTTTTCATGGTGTGGATGCAATAACAGATTTTGCCAGCAGAAGAAAATCTGCAAATGCAGATCTCCAGAAATCTAAGAATTGCAGGAAGGGCAGAACCCCTCCTTTTTACTATATCTAGATGTCCTGTACAAGTTTAACATTGTCACTTTTCCTTGGAATGCTCTTTAGTTTTACCATATATCTGTGGTCAATTTCATTGGTGTTTGATAATTACTGACGTGGCTAAGTGACCTGTACTTTAAACATTGCTGCAAATGAGACCAGCATCTGCTGTTCAGAGGGCACAGTAAATGTCCCTAAATTCATATGCACCTTTTAGAACATTTATCTTTGATCATGGTTACATTTGGTCTTGGGTCTTTTTTGTCAATTGTCAATTAAATAAAAAGTCACCTTCATTAAAATGTACATGTTTTTAACAGAGCTGGGGTGCTGTTGACTTCATTACTACATTTTTATTATGTCTTTAAAACGCTAGTGATAGCAAGGATGCTTGGGATATTTAGGACAGATAGTGGAAAATAGACTCATGAAAAAGAAAAATGACTGAAGCACACAAAACAACAGCAACCAAAATGTGCAAGCCTTTCTTTACAGAAAGATGCAAAATGTACCCAAATAACAGAAAGAAAAGCAGAAAGCTGCATGTCTGCACTCTTGTGGTCAGAGAAATATGGGCTAAATTTGTGTGCATGTATACTGACAACGTGTTAGTAAGGGTTAGTGAGGTTAATGAATAGAGATGGCGCCACCAAATCCATGGACCAATCTGTTCTGACAATGAAGATTTCAGAGGAGGCGAACGCCCACAAAATGGACTGTAGGCAACAGAACCTCATATCCATTTTGATGGCTGGCAAGTTCCAAAAATGAATGGAGTAGAGCCTGACTTAAACTGCGGTCTAGAAAAAAAGAGGATGATGAAAGTATGTGCCATAAAGATTAAGTGCCCCTGTAAGGCTCAGCATAGTGCATTAGATAATGAGAATCCAGTACATTTTATAGAACAGGATTGACCTTCTTGCTGGACATATTCTATCATCCTCTGTGTTCTAGAGTAGAACTTGGAAACCAGGAGAATAAGGTACCTGCTAGGTGGGTTGTTGACAGAGGGTCCAGGCTGTGAGACACTACATTTGCCCCGTGGCTGTTTGCAATGAACAGGGGGTAAAGAAAGAAGAATGTTCAGTCCAGGCAAAAAAAGACAAGCTACCGATGAAAGAAAAATCAACAAAATGAAAAGTGCAGCAAAAGAAAATAAAATCACATGAGGTGACCAATACCCAGGAGGGAAGGAAAACTGGCTTTCGATTTTGTTTTGTGTAGTCTATATCAATAAACATGCAATAAATTATATACTATCACTAAATAAACTACTTTTTTTTTCATCCAGTAAATATTTTTTTTCTTTAATTGAACAACATTTTAATAATCTAGAATTGTAAATACATAACCATTGGTTGTCCCATTCTATAATTCATGCAACTGATCATTATGATTATGTATCATCATGATTATATAATATAATTGGTATCTGATGTGTCTAAACATTCGAAAAGCCAGTATTCCCATACATTATACCACTAGGACCTATAGGAGACTAGTGAATGTGGAAAAATCAATTAAGGAGATCAAACAGTTCATAGGGATAGAACTGATAGGTGTTATTCAACTAAAGTGCAAATGAAATTCACAGTTCCAAAACCACAGAAAACTGATTAAAGTATAATTAAACAGAATGATAAAAGGATAGGCCAACATAACCCCAGTTTAATTAAAAAGTATATTTTCCCAATTGTTTGTGCAAAAGTGAAATGTCAGGGAGTTAGAAAAGTGGAATATTTCAGTGTGACCAGCTAATGGGAATGTGTATGTGTTTCCGGGCCTACCTGGCAGAAGTGTATGGCAAACTCTACCTGTCTGTTTCACAAAGTTTTCTGAGCGCTCTTTAGTTTAAACCATGTGTGCTTTACCGTTCTATGCCTGCTGGGGGTGCTCCTGCCAGACACAGGACTAAGAGATCCGGAGGTGTCTAACTCATCTGCCGAAGACCATGATGATAATTCCTGTGCGTAAGGATAAAACATACACATAAATGAGAGATACTGCTCCTGCAATTAAATGCAACAAACCCTGCTCTCTCAAGCTGTGATATGTGGTATATGATATGCCTACCAATATAAGTGTTTATACATGGCAAGGGGCATCTCTCATAGCATAATTAGAAGTGAGAAAATAAAAAGCTTTAAGACTTAAAACTTTTAGAATACACAATACTGTGTTTATAGCAACAACTTCTGTTATATATCTATTCTGTTATATATCTATGGTAGATACTCTGTTGTATTGAAAAAAGGTAGAGAATATAGCTGTGGCTTCCTTCCTGTTTCCAAGCCATGTGCAGCATGCATATCTAAATGTGTGCTTGTGTTTCTCTGTGAGGCTGTGCAAGAAGTTCCAACAAAAACAAACAACAAACTTTGAGGGAGTAGCCACACCTACTGACACCCCTGTTCTTTTCTTCTTGCTGCATCAGGATTGGCAGCAGCATCAGTAGTACAACCTCTGAAGAAGTCACCCTGCATGCGTGTCACCTCCACATGTCAAGGAGCGTGGCTTTTCAATAGGGCCCTTGACTATATCCCACCTGCCTTCTCTGGCATCCTATTGGACTAGCTTAGTGCTCGGGAATCTCTCCATGGTCACAGGGTGCCATGTTCGCTCTTTGTTACAATAACTGGTGAGACTATTACACATTTTTGATAGGCTTTTGCATGCTGGACATTTGTCCTACACACGGAACTGTATTTAACTATCTCGTTCTGCTGCAGACTTAGAGCTGTATACCAAGTGCTCAGTTATTCACAGAATCCCCTACACTTCATGGACAGTTAGCTAAAAGAAGTTTTATATATTCCCACAATGTCTTTTTTCAGGGACTCTCACATTGAATTGAAAAGGATATTAGTTTCTGTGAGATATGCACTTCTGAACTTTATGCATATAGCGTGCCCAGCACTCCATGCCACTGTTTCTTACAAAGATCCTGTACAGATTTACTAAGTATGATTATGGGATGCCTGTATATGCAATGTTTTGATGCTGCCAATACCACCTGTTTGACCTCTTTTCTATATCAACAATTGCAGTGTATTTGCATGAATGAAATATTTTCCACAGATGGTTTTTCATTTTGGTTCCATATCTATCACATCGAACCTCATGCCTATCTGGCTCATTACAAGCCTCTTATAAATTATGCACAATGCCTTTGTACAACCTTTGAAGAATTGCTGCATTTATTTGCACCTGGCTACTGGGGCATGCAAGTATTTGTTTATTAGTCTCCTGAAGTGGGATGTGTTCAACAATTCACCTTGACTATTGGGAATATCTATGCTTTTATCACATTAGCACTACCTGTGTCCACCATTATCTGGATATAAAATATTTATTGAATATTTCTTGATTGTTTGGACATGCAAGCAGTCCTTTTTCCAGTTTCCTGAAACCGGATTTGATATCCAGCAATTGATGCATACCTACCTTGATTGCTGAGATTTATGACTTTATTACATTAGCATTAGTGGTGTCAGTTACTACCTGGATATACAAATATTTGTTGAGTGTGCTGTGTATATTTACATTGCACACTTCAACTGCACGGTGTCCATTAGATTTATCACTGTCGGCTATCCATCTGCATGTGGATTGCTATCATTGCTTTATGTTTAGAAATTCCTAAATGAGTTTGGCATATGGACTTTATTGAAGTTGATTCTAATTGTCTATTTTAATAATTATCGCTCTTGCAGATTTTCTTTGTATGTATGCTATTCAGAATTTAATGGTTGCCAGATATTAAGGTTAAGATGTGTATATTTATAATCAACATGCTTATTATGTCAAGACTTCTGACATTTTTTTTTAGATTTTGGTGGGGATCCAGGATATCTTACATAGTTACATGGTATTTGAGGATAAAGACACAGGTCGATCAAGTTCAACCTTTGTGTGTCTGTATGTGATTGTGCATGTGTGTGTGTGTACACGAGTCCCTGTGTGGTCTAGTTTTTAAGAGTACCTGTACCCCTGTATGTTATGGTCTCTGAGGAAGATATCTAAATGCTTTGTGAATGATTTAATACTCTCTGCTGATACCACTGCTTGTGGCAGCAAGTTCCAGATTTTAACGGATCTAACTGAAAAAAAAGCCCCTATGCTCCTTGTGGTTAAATCTTTTCTCCACCAGTGTTAGTGATCTTTTTAGTGATCTGATTGTATTTCACTAAAACATTTTAACTGATTCTTTAGAATCAGTTTAGAAGATAACTCACTGTGTTCCCACACCTCATACTCTTTTTCATTGGAATATTACATGGTATTCTACATTATACATACTGGGCATGAGAAATATGCCATTTCTCATTTATTAGCCAATGTTTTGGTTTTAATGTGATTTACCATTATTCTTTTTTTCCCCACGCAAAAACTGTTAAGCAAGTCATCAGGATTAGCAGCTTTAGAGCACAGGAGGAGCTGTGCAGGATTACACTGGCAGGTAAAACAATAAAGATAAATGTATTGAACTGTATTTATCTCTCTGTTTCAATCTGCTACAAACCTAAAAAGAACAATTCAGTTGCATTGCTGTGTTGAATATTATTGTCTGCCTGGCCAGACCACTAGAATTTACATGGCTGTTAAGGCTGTCAGGCTTACAATGTTATTACTGATTCAGTATTAGTATACAGAAAACACAATAAGGAAAGAAAACATCAAGAAGTAAGTGGTAGAAGTGTCTACCCTCACACAGTCTTAGTCTACTAGTTCATCTATGTCAATTTTGAGACTTAGAAAGAACGCAGACTAAAGGCAAAATGTGTTCATTGAATAGCAGTGTATATTAGACATTTAATACATATTTTGTCATTACTGAGTATAGGAGTACTGTTATTTTTTCCACTCTTGTCTGTTAAACAGACGTCAAGGCTTAACATTTAACTTGTGTTGCTCTAAAGCAGGGGTGCCCACAAGGTCGATCGCGATCTACAAGTCGATCGCGTAGCGATCACTGGTAGATCACCATGTCCTCTCCTCCCGCCGCTTCTCTGGATCCCCGCTGCTCTCCCCAGCGGGGATCCGAGAAGAAGTGAAGGAACCGGCGGCGGGGGAGGGCGGAGCTGCTGTCACAGAACTAATGCAGAGCGGTGAGGAGAGAGAGAGAGAGACGCTCGGCCAGGATCTGACAGCCGGCGCCTCTCTCTCCCCTCACTACTCGTCCGTTCTGTCACAGCGGCTCTAGATATATATTCTAAACAGTAGGTATGCATATTATATTTTGCTGACACTCATGGCATTATGTCCCTCTTTGCTGAAAAATGTTCTTAATATCTTAATACCTGATAGAAGCTCATTAAAAGGAAGAGAAAATGCTAAAACATTGATATAATATTTATTTTATTCAGTTCCACTCACATAGCAAGACTTACCAGCTGATTGCTTGAAATGTCTAATATTTTCTCTATTTCTTTGATGTGACGAGTGACTTCCTTCAAGAGCACTTTGAGCCTGTTCCCAATGACATGTACCTTTTCTTTGGCTTCAAGGCAATCCTTGCCCTCTGCATTGACCATCAAATGGCAGGACATGTCTTGCAGTAATGCCACCTTGAGCTGAGACTCGAGCAGTTCACGCTTGATTTGCTGTTATACAAGGATAAGATCAGTTTTGTTTATATTAATCTGTTAAAACTTTAACTTTAGTACGAATTACTTATATTATTCAAGGTAACCTATAAATTGCAAACAATAAAGACTGTGCAATGTGATATTTTGCTTAAATTAAAGTTGCCAGTATTCTAAGGTTACATAAATGGCTTTGGCAATGCAAACACCCTGTACCTACCTTTAGGTTAGTGCTCCAGTTCTGGGGAAACCTCAAAACCCTAACATAGTATCTCAAACACTTCCTGCTAGTTTTGAAAATTGGCCTGCCTCCCACTTTTTTCTACTTACCAGGAAGGCTGCCCATCATAGTTATGGGCCCACAGAAACAGGCAGTAGGGGGTAGGCCAGGAAGTGTTAGAGATACCAATCTGCAGTGGATCTGACTTTAGGGTTCAGTTGGCAATAGAACAGTCACCTAATATTATGTGTAGACAGTTACTCTATGTGCCTGCATTGTACTTTCCAATTCTGTTCAGTACCTTTACAGTACCGATGAGTTGTTTTTTAATGTAGCTATCAGCCTTAGTAATCATTCAGTAATGGGTCAGTGGGCCAAAACTGATATTTCAGATTGAATTTAGTAAACTGAATTTTGCCACACAAATACAAGTGTACCTGTGCTTTGCCCAAACAGGTTAACGCAACAGGTTCCCATAAACAGTGTCCCCATCATAGCTATATACTTATTTTCTATCCCCTCCTCCACTGTTCTGTTTGCCTACCACAAACAAAGAAAAATGCCTAGTTCTTACAGATAAGGGGAGCATGTGACTCATGCCCCTTCTTTCTAAGTCTCTATGTTGGTGCTTGTTGACTGGTAACTCAGACATCCAAGTACTGTTACATGGGGATAATGAGAGAGCTCCCATCCCTGTGTAAGCTCCAAGTAGTGACTTCAAGCTTGCACAGTAAGCCATGACTCTTAGCTTCTGGAGGCTGAATGAAGCACGGAAGCTAACAGAATGTAAATATAGGCTGCTGGTGGGGCCACCAATTCATTGGCAAACCACAGGTTTACTTTTCAGCAACTCTTATCACTTACTTACTAACATCGTGTAAAGCATCATGAAGGCTTACATAGGTACTTGACACATTAGATATTCTTTTTTACATTTCAAATGCAACTTCTTAATTATGATTTTTTTGTAAGACAGGCTAAAAAAAGGATCACAGCAGTAAGCTTGAATTAAAAGAAAAACAGGAAGTTGGCCACATTTAAAAAAGGAGCTCTTCAATAGCCATGACTGCTTTAAATTCCCAAATTTAGTACCTTCATATTCACAAACGTAAAAAGACTCAGCCCGCAAAAACACTCAAACATACACACACCATGGGGTTGATTTACTAACCTTATAAACACACCACGAACATGTATACACCTCTGTAGTGTGTTCCCTCCCAGCATGATCTATGGGTGGAATCTAAACACCTTTGTAGTGTGTACACACCCAGCAGGTGTGTTGTGCAAAGCCTTGCATGAATTGCAAGGTGATGTTGTGTAAATTAGCTCTATGTTGTGTTGCTTGCGTTGATGAATGCAGGAATGTAAATGCATGAGCTAACCATTTTTGTCTAAACTGTGAAGCAGCATTATATATGCATCATGTGCATGATTTTTCCATATATGGCATTAGTGGAAATATGCTTTTAGAGACTTTTTGGTTGATAAATACGTTTTGCTGTGTGAAAATCACACACACCTGGTGCGTGCGTGTGTTTAGGTTAGTAAATCACACCCCATGTGTTTCCATTTACAAGCAAACGTGTGTCAGTGAATTAAAGGACGATGAAATCAGTGCATTCAAAAGTAAATGACCCATAATCTAAATTGCCACCTGCAGTCCTTTACTGTCTAACATATACACTTGTAACATAACATAATAAGAAGAAAGGAACTAGCGTTTTAAAAATGAAACCATAAATTAATATTTAATTCATCTAGGATTGATAAGGGGGGTTTGGGGCAAAATTAATTGTGGATTACGTTATGCAGTAAATGTGAGCAATACAGTGCCACAGACCCAACTAATTTCCCTTTAAGTGTTCCAATGAAAAGAAAGAAGGTAAAAATAGTACCGTTAACAGCTTGAGATGATCCTGAAGAGTGTCACTATCTAGGCTGGGATTGATAGGAAGGAGTTCACCTCTTCTTCGATCAATGTTTTCAAGCCAAAGCAGTAACCCATGACTCATTTCATGGAAGTCCTATCATAAACATACCAAAAAAATATAAGTATGACAACTATGACACTTACACTTTAATCTAACGGATATCCAACCACACTCCTTGCCAGTCTGCCCAATGGAAATGGGTGCTGAAGTGGCTACGGATGGTGCCACTCAAAGTAAACAGATAAGGTATGTCACCAGCACACTGGAATGAAGTTCTTTATTGACACATGCACGACATGTCACAAAGAAGGCAATGTTTCCGGGCCACTCAGGGTCCCTATATCAGGCTCATTATGACAAGCTTGTCATAATGAAACTGATGAAGGACATTGAGTGACCCTGAAACACTCCCTACTTTGTGAGATGAGGTGCATGTGTCAATAAACACGTTTTTTTAACACTTCATTCCAGTGTGCCTGTGACATACCCTATTTATTTACACTTTAATGATACACATACCTCACCACAGGGTCACTTTAACCAACAGGTCTCAGGTAAAAGAAATGTAAATACACTTACTTTTCAGCGCCCCATGTATTTAACAGCTGCTGGATTTCCACTTCCCAGCTGTTGCAAGTATCTGACCACAGGATGACTTACATTCTGGTTGGAGGAAACACATCAACCTAAAGGAAAGCAAGTGTTCTACACGTCCACAAGTGTAGAAAATCGCAATGGCTGAGGAGCAGAGAAGCAGTGGCTTTTAAATACATGGGCCATCGAATAGGTAAGTATATTGACTTGAACAATGTATGGTGACAGAGTCACTTTAAATACTACAACCATCTGAAGCTTAACAGAACAATTATACAAAATTAAAATTACATTAATTAATTAATTAAAATTTATTAAAATAGCTTTTAAATATTTAGTATTTGATTTACTATATTAGAATATAAGAATAGGAATGTAAGATCTCAGAACCATTCAACTAGAAAATTATGTAAAAATAATGTAAGAAGGACAATATAGTTTAAGCCATAGTTATGTTTTTAAACTGGCTGCGGGCAGCTAGGAAGAGCAAGAGAGTTGCATCTGCTGAAAAAAATGTCAATGCCAAGAGTTTGAGTGAAATTAACTACAAAGGAGGTAAACCATAAATCATCATAAACTGATTCAATGCGGTGTGCTTTTATATAGTAACCCCTCAAAGAAAACACCCATACAATTGTTAATGCTTTCATTACAATTTAAGTTCTTTTTCTTTCCATTCTCATTGTAGTTTCCTGTACAAAAGTAAACCTAATAACTCTAGGGGTTATAAATTAAAGCGTGGATACTTATATTGGCATACAAAATGGTAGGGAACACACGGTTATCTACACTATACATACTGGTCATATTCCATATGCCATTTCTCATTTATTAGCCAAAGTTTTGGTTTTAATGTGCTTTACCATTATTCTTTTTTTCCCACACAAAAACTGTTAAGCAAACCTTTTGCACAGAAAAGATTCAGTGCAAATGTTAGTATTATATATTCATTTCTTTCAACCAAGGCTCATTTTAATACAAAAATAGGTTATTTAGGTGTGAAGTAGGTGAGGCAGGTGAAAAGTGATTTTGTGTCCAGAAGTATAGCCAGAATTGTGCGAGTCCAGTTCCATTCCTAATATGTTAGGATTGCCACCCTAAGCTACACCAGCCCTACACACTGCGCACATGCCTCCCTCTTTTGGGCCCTTTATCCATGCACCTTAGAAAAGAAAGAATAAACTAAAAAAGTAAGTAAAATAAAAACAAAATTCATCATGTTAAAACATACTTTGTACTGAGATGAATAACTACAGTACAATAAAAGAATTCCAGCAACAGAATAAAACTATTCCTACAGGATAGTATCAACATGGTGGGGCATACATGCTGCTGATCCTCTACCCATGGGCTTGACAGCCCACATGTCTATCCTGCTAGGATGGCTAGTTTCCAGGAATTGCTATGTATGACACAGCAGGAGCAGGGCAGTCTGCAAGTGCCATTGAGTAATACAGTATTGTTACACTGTTACATGTATCGTTACACTAGAGTTAGTATTTCATTCATATGGAGATCAAAGGTGTGAACTTTGATCTGCATATGAAATCAGAAAAAACAACTGTTAAAGAAAGCTTACAAGTAATTAGGCGCATTACAAGGTGAATCTTCGTGCTGCATGTGTTTTAACCACTTCAGCTCTTAAACCGTTAATTAGGGCAAGAACAGGTGCATGATGACTATTTCATGTAAAAAAAATACATGTAATAAATCTTGAACTTAGTAATACTGTTTCTACAATACATGATCAGCACATTGGACAGCTCATAAGATATTGCTACAGCTCATAAGGTATTGCTTAAAATTTCAATTCACTAACACAGTGGACAGGAATATCCCGTTGGCCACGCTGCAGCCAAGCAAAATGAATGATTAATCTTAAAAATAATTATACTAATGGACAGAGAGTAATATTACACAAGCTAATCGTGACCAATATTTCCAAGTTAGATGGTGAACAATTAAACCTGTTAAATCTCTCAGGGATTCTATTAGCAAAACTCTCTGGTTGGCAAGCCCAGAGGCAGGAGTATCTTGCTCTTTGTGCATCCAAAATCTATAAAAAGACAAAGGGTGACTTATCCCACAACCCCCACTAAAATGTCACTTATGTGTTTACCAACGCTGTAACATGCCTACTAGATCTATAGCTGTGTTATGGACAACTTGGAAATCATGCATATTTATAAAACAGTGAATGTGACTTTCACAAAACATTCAATGGTAGTGAATTAATCGATTTTCAATGTAGGAGGTGCATCCTAAAATGTCAACAAAGTTTCCAGGAATTGCTATGTATGACACAGCAGGAGCAGGACAGTCTGCAAGTGCCATTGAGTAATACAGTATTGTTACACTGTTACATGTATCGTTACACTAGAGTTAGTATTTCATTCATATGGAGATCAAAGGTGTGAACTTTGATCTGCATATGAAAGCAGAAAAAACAACTGTTAAAGAAAGCTTACAAGTAAACAAAAATGTTTTTCTTAAATAAAATGTTTTCATATTTAATTTAATAACCTCTTAATGACCTTTAGTTAACCCTAATTAGCCCTAATTAACGGTTTAAGAGCTGAAGTGGTTAAAACACATGCAGCACGAAGATTCACCTTGTAATGCGCCTAATTGCTCTGTCAGGATCTCAACTGCAGAGTCGGGTTGCATCAACTGGAGCTCGTCTCCCAGCTGATTGAGTTGTATTATGGATGAAATCAGTCGGAGCTTCAGTGCCACTCTCAATCATAAAACGGAGAGTTTTGAAGCTACCAGCATCATGTATCACCTGTTTGAACTTAAACTGTAATTGGTATGGAAGTGTTCCTTGAGATCATAAAAGTGTAAAGTGGTAACGGTAGTAATGCAGCACACATCACATGAAGTAGTACATGGGATACAAGTATGTTGTTGATAGCAGTATATGAGATTAGCTACTACAGCAGGTATTGGTATATCCGTATTATGAGCACAGTATAAACAGCAGTTGATGGCACAGCAGTCTATCCCTAATAGTAGTAATCTGGTATACAATATATGCGGCTGGTAAACTATGGCAGTAGTCTCTATGTGTCAGAGTACACTGACTAAGGGTACTTGCGGTATTGAAGCAAATTAACCCTCCACGGGTAGTCCAGAGATCTCGGCTGTAGGGGAGAGGTTCCCTCCGTCTGCTGACAGTTTGTAAGTTCGTCCCAGGGGAGCTAGCAGGGCGCACACTCGTTTAGTGGAACGCCGCTGCTATGCTCTTCCCCTGTATAAATAGGGCCGCCTTGATTGGACAGGTCTGCCGGCGTCTGACGGCCGTTGCGTTCCACTGTGGAACGCAAGCCGCGCGTCTCGCTATGGAACACGTCGGCGCTGCGTTCCAGGGTGGAACGCAACACGCCGAATCCATTACACACCTGCAGCGAATGTTAAGTGAACGCTGCTTTATAAATTTACCCCCCAGTGTCAGCTTCCTAATATTCATGAAATGACAAAATGGTAGTTTATGGATACGATGTAATTGCATAAATAAAATGAAAATGTACATCTTTGTATTTTACAAACAGCATTTTTTGAACACCAAATAAACTAGTGATATTAATGTAGTCCAGATTTTGTAGGAGCCAGTGAGCAGACCTGCTTTACACACAAAAAGAAAAACACAACACTTGACGAGTTTGTAAATAATGAAGTCTGTTACAAACCTGGCACTGCATTAAAGCATCCTGTAGTGAACAGCGCCAGTCTTCTAATGTGCTGCCCACACGGTCCCATCTCAGGTTCATTTGGCTCAGGCTCTCTTGAAGCTCCTTGCTCTCTTGAGTATCTGCCTGAGTGAACTCGGAGCTGCAAAGATTAATGGACAGCACAATAGCTTTCCGACTATCCACAGCCTTCTGAAGTTCCTGAAATAAGCAAGTGGAAGAAGAAAAAAAGGCATTTGTTTTTTATCATTTGCAGACATGCCAAATTCTAGAAGTGCATGAAAAAAAAAATCTGAATAGTGCCACTTTAGTTCCTACATCGGTTACATATAGATTTAAAGTAGGCCAAAAAGTGCTTTCTGATTTCTTCTAGTAACACTTTTCCTTTTATTTTCACACTGATTTAAGCATACAGATTGGCTTTCTGATATGAACAGGATTTCAGGTTTTTTTTTAATCTTCTTTTGATAACGCAAATTATCTAGTAATTCATGAAAAATATATCCGTACCAATTAACCCTAAAAGGATTATGTGCAGATAGTTATTTGATATTATGTGGTATGGCATATAGAACCATTATTTCAGAGATTTTTTTTAGGTGTCAATATAGTAAATACATATACTGTAAGCATAACAATGAACATACTGGTATATATAAACAATGTTTTATTTATACAGATCTCTAAAACCACATTGTCATAAAACATATAAAATATACAAGGTCCCCGTATGCACAGGTGATACTACTGAATATATATTCTACCCATACAGATCCTTGTACCATCCACTATACTGTATAGGTTTATGTACTCTGTAGTTGGCAGAATCTGTTTTTTCTTTCAGCATGAACCAATAACTGGATGGTGGCACCATGTTACTCGTTTCTCAAACACAATCTGATCCCTCAGATAGTATGGGAGAGTGTTTACAATAGAAATATACAGTGTTATAGAATGTAATTGATTACATTAGTGGTAAACAGATTCTACCAACAACAGAATGTATAAGTAGTGGATGGCAGGCATAAGTATGGGTAGAATACATATTCATTAATGCCACCTGAGTAGGGACCTTGAATATTAAATATGTTTTATGGTCATGTGACTTTAGAGACAACTGTAAGTAAAAAAGTGTTTTTATAAACTGGTATTTTCACGGTTATGTCTATATGTGTTTACCATATTGACACCTAAAAGGCCCCTAAATAATGGTTTTGTATGTTGTAGCTCAAAGATGGGATGTGATGTCCTGATTTCCTGACCAAAGGGATATCCATGATCATACTTGATACAACAAACAACCCAACTGATAGAAGTATATAGAGTTATTGATAGTGATTGGGCAGGAGGGGTAAACAATGACTTAACAATGCTTGTAACATCTCTTTTTTGTCTTTCACACTACTCTTCATTTTCTGTTTATTCAGGAAGTGACGATATGCAAGTCTGGACTTTATTCTATACCGCTTTTTTTAAATTTAGCTTTGGACAGCATGGAAAAGGGATATAACCTCTGAACTTTATGAGTTCTGTGTCCCTATTAGAGGCATTCCCCTTCACTCCCTATGGAGACAGGAAGTAATGGCAATCTGCCTAGTAAGGACATATGCAACAAAACATTTTAATCAGTAAATTGGAAAAGATGGCCAGGTTATTATTATTGTATGTATCTTCCTATTCCAGGGACAACTGTTCCCCTAATTTCTTGTCCTGTTTTCACAGACACAGGAAATAAGGTAACATTTCCTCAACATATTAAAAAAAAAAAAGATTAAAAAGTAAAAAAATATATAAAAATGAAAAAAAAGGGATAAAAAAGTAAAAAAAGAAAATATAAAACAATTAAAATCAACCCTGCCGCTCCTGCCGCTTGTTGCCATTCTCAATTAGGGGGGATGGGGTTGGTGAGGAGGGGGGCGCATTGAGGAAACTGGTCTTGGGGCAGCAGAGAGAGTAAATCCGGCCCTGGTTGTCACAGTGACAAGAAAGCGCAAAATCATAAGAAACAATGTCAATGTTCACATAAAAAAAATTTCAAACCCTTCACTAAAATGTGTTTTAATCTTTTTCCCTGCTGAAGAAATTCCCTTAACTTCCTGTTCTGGCAGGAAATGAAGGGAAATCCTCCCAATAGGGACACAAATGGAAATTAACCCTGACAGAGGCTCTTTCCCTTTCTGATATATTGAAAAAAATGCCTGTAGTTAACAGGCTGTATTGTTATACACCAACTGATGGGAACTTTTGCTGAAGATGTTGTTGCTATTAGTGCTTTGATCAATCATATTTTAAGCAAACTTGGGGACTTATGTGGACATAACAATGCAGAAATGCACATCACACCCCTTTATCCCCACTCTTCTCCTAATTACTACATCCATTTACCAAAAACAAACAGCGAAAAAATGAATGATGCATAAAACTAAAACATTTTGTAAATTTGAATACCTGTTTAACTTAATAACCTTTTTCATGATTTTATTTGCCCCAGCATGTGCATCAAAATATACTGCTGGAAAAATAGCTTACTTTTAGTTTTTTGATTCTTTGTTCTATAGTTTGGATATCTGTACTGATATCAAGACGGCGAAGCTGTTCAAGCTCCTCCTCTGTTTCTGTCAACCAATCCATGATGTTGTTCAGATCTGACATGAACTGTTGCCACTGCTGGAGCTTTTGTTTCATTCGTAGTTCCTTGTTTAAAGCCTGTGCATGAATTAATTCCCATCGTTCGATAACACCTGAGACAGAGATCATATCAAGACAACAAATAAAGTAAAACTGAAGATTCTAATGAAGAGCTGAAAATATTTAAGAGATCTGTCCACCTTTTTTTCACCTTATACCAATAAACCACCACACACTCCACCTCACCCTCAACACTTCCTATGCCAATACCCCCAGCAATAGGCTGAAGAGCAGCTTACACTAATTTCCTTAACTTTACACTGCCTGCAATTTTACTGTACTACTTTAGTAAATTTTATGTCATTGTATATTTTTAATGTACAACCACGGATTGGAAAAAGGAAACTATTACATGATGGTTCCATTTTGCCTATTATATACTTTATACGGAAATAAATAAAGTAAATACAATAATTAAACAGACCCCCTAAGTCTTCATGTGTTGGACTACTCCATTGTCTCTTCCTGCACAATAGTTACAATTTTTTTTTCACTTTAGAACAAATATATTTATATCAAAAACAATTTTGAGTTTCAATTGGTAAGTTTAAATCTGATAATATTACTCACCAGCGGACTGTGTTTCTGTGCTATTAAGGTTAATGAAACCTGAGAGTTTCTCTTCTTCTTCTTTGAGTTTTCCACTTACTCTTCTCACAGTGTCTATGCTGCCTCGACACTCTCCAAGAAGCTTCATCTGAAGAACGGCATAGAAAATATTAAACAGATTAAGCAAATTGAAGCAATGTGCTTACAGAGTTTCCTTGCTTTTTTGTTATATGTTTGACAAGTGGCTGGTACAAAGACATAAAAATGTGATAAAGGAATGTTAAACTGTCAAATCTACTGCAAAAAGTGTAATTTTTATTTTATTTTAGGCTAACAAAGACCCAAACTTCTTGGAGACACCAACAGTCTCCCCCTGGGAGATGTTGGTGCCTCCACCTACCTTTGATTGTTCCAGTTCCTTCTGTTGTGTTTTATATACTATATAATTATAACGTAAGAATCCCTGCACAGCAAGAGTGCAAATCAAGGAATGCAAGAACAGATATCTCACCAATAGAGTCCATGAGATTAAGGAACTGTTGCAAGCATTATTGTGGTACAAGTTGATCAAAAACAGAAAGGTAAAACAAATAAAAATGGTGTATATATATACATACATATTTTATTTTTTATTTATTTTCCTGTGAGTTGTGACCAGTAGATAAAAGAAGCAGTTTCCTGCCTTATGGGCAACTGCATGGTTAACACGTGACAAATTCACGGCATGCGCATCTACGACGTATCGTGGCGCCAAATGGGCTATTTAAGCTCAGCCTCCCCAAGCCTCCAGTGCTGAGTACTCTTCAGCTGTGTGCCTTTTATCCCGAACCTGTTTCCTGTTGTGTTGCCTTCCCATTCTGAACCCAGCTTGTGACTCAATCCTGCTGATCTCCTGGTATTTTGACCCTGGCTAGTTTGACTACTCTTCTGCTTCCTGCCTGATCCTGCACTGCCTGCATCTTGCTGATCCTGGCTTGCCACTTGACTACGATTTCCTCTCCTGCTTCTGTACCTACCTGCTTGCACGTTGCTGACCCAGTCTGTCTGACTTCGGCTCTTCTCTGCATGCCTCTTTGCTGTGCGTTTATATACCATTGCCAAGCAGAGCAGCTACCGAACTTATTTCGAGCATCTAAGTCATTATCTGGCACTCGTGCCCTGCTGTGCATCAGAGTACCTGTATTAATATTCAGGCCACCTGGAACCAGAGTTACAAGAGAGGCTTCCCTTGTCATCTCAAGCACCATAAGGTACGTGACAGCATTGTAGTACAGCTGGCTACTGAATACCACACC
The DNA here is from genome assembly GCF_000935625.1 of Nanorana parkeri. Taxonomy (NCBI): domain Eukaryota; kingdom Metazoa; phylum Chordata; class Amphibia; order Anura; family Dicroglossidae; genus Nanorana; species Nanorana parkeri. Next base: position 1,058,894 of record NW_017306718.1, on the reverse strand, counting down.
ATTTATTGGTTATGCACCATGTAGCCAAAAGAATGTGAACAGATTTCTAAATTTTAGCATTAAGGTGCACAAAACCAGGTTCATAAAGACATAGGTTAGAAGTAGAAAGGATTACTCTGCTCGATCGAGCAGAGTAAACCTTTCCCTGTTTTCTTTTTTTTTTATTCTGACATGGAGCCGTTGGCTGCCGTCAGAATAAAAAAAATTAAAAATTCACCATAGGAATGCATAGCTAGATTCCTATTGGCTATTTCAATTTGCAATAGCCAATAGCAAACTAGCTATTGCCCCCACCCACTGCTGCTGTCAATCAGCAGAGGGGACTTGCAGTTCTCCATCAGGTCCCCTCTAGTGATTGACAGCAGCAGAGGGCAGGTGCAATAGCTAGTTTGCTATTGGCTAGCAGAACCGCCTGGCCAATAGAAATAAGTTGGGCGGAGCTAGCTGTCACTGCTCAGCATGTTCGGCCGACCCAAAGCCACACGAAGCCACCCGATGTACGGCTGATTTCAGCGTTCGGCTCACTTCACTTCAGGTTGGTTGTTCACTCGGCTGCCTATGGCAGCTTAGTGAATAGACCCCATAGTGTGATGAATTTGGTGTGGAGGAACTAAAGTGAACTGCACAGTGTTCTGACCTCAACCCTACTGAACAGCTTTGGGATTAAATAAAAACATCAATTGTGAGGCAGGCCTTCTCATTCAACATCGGAGCTCACAAATGATTTGGCAAAATGTGCACTCTAAGAGTGGAGGGCTAGAGGCTATTATAGTTGCAAAGGAAGGGGGACTCCATTAAACTGCCAGTTTTGGATTGGGATGCCCAACAATCTTATAGAGCTGTGATTGTCAGCTGACCACAAACCTTTGGCCATATAATGTACATTCTGACCAGGAACACCATGGAAATGAGTTGTAACAAACAGATGTAACAAAAGTTGAACAGGTATCCATAATGTCCAATTAAATTGTCCAATTGCTTGGTTTAAGGATGAACCAGGTGCTTTGGAAAACAGCTTAATTTTTACCTGGGTTTTAAGCTCCAGTTTTTGTAAATCACTAGTATTGCCAGACACATAAAGTTAGATCAATCAACATATGCAGCAGCACTCCTGGCATGGTTCATCTCAGTTACTAGTTACTATGATTGGTTGATGGGAAATAGGAGTAGTGAACCTCTGATCTGATTTTATAAATGTCCCCCACTTTGTATTGGGACTTTATTACATTATAAACAAGACTAAATACATAGCCATAGCTTAAAGAGACAATGTCCCTAGATGGAACCCATTATAGCAGAATAACCCTGTAAAAGAAGAGGAATACTCACTTTTCTGGCATGCAGGAAAGGAAATTGTCACTTTTGCCAGTAGCTCTAGTCAGTACTGCTATCCAACATGTATTTGGATAGTGTGTCCTCTGTTGCGCACTGTGGTTTTTTGGACTGACCCCTACAAAACTACATGACACAGTTGCAGTGCAGCAGCACCCAGAGCTCACGAAAAAAGCAAAGATTTCCCTTGCTTCCTGCTGGAAAGGTGAGTATTCCCTTTCTTCTCTTTCAGGGTTATTCTGCTGTAACGTCTTCCAGCTAGTGACAGGGTCACCTTTAAGTAATGATTTTGCAACAGAATTGTAACTTTACTGCTTGACATGGAAGTTATTAATGATGCAGACACACAGCTCTGATATTTCAGATGCATCCATATAGATTAAACAGTTTGATTCCCCATTTTCAGTACTTACATATCCTGTGTAACTTGAGTCTAGTTCAGGTCCAGTGGGGGTTCTGCTGCGAATGACATTCTCTGTCTGCTGTAAATGGAAGCGGCTGGTATCCAGTGCTTTGTCTAGCTGACGGATCTGTGATTCTAACAAACCAGACCCTCCTGATATAGAATAAAGAACATTATTAATCCTGAGCTGGGCATTCGCAAAATCTGTACATGGGATAAGTATTTAGAATAACTAGTGTAGCAAGCATGCAGAAAGTAGCAGTATGGTTAACTGTTGGGTGTGCTAGTAAGTGACTTTGATGGCAAGGAAAGTATTGTATGTACTTTATAAAAATGAATAAACAGCACAATTAAAGAATGGAAAACAATGATTTGAGCCCCTTATTGTTACTAAATGAAAGAAGCTCATATGAGTTTATTGTTTGCGAACTGTGACTACATGCCTACAAATTGCTCATATGTAGCATTATTCTGTACCTGTTACAACTTTACGTACTTGAATAGCATTATTTAATGTTCAGTTTGATTGGTGGTGCTTTGTATTGTATTATTTCCTAAAGTCATAAACAGGCAATAGCAGGAGGCAATTGCCATTTGTAGGGGAAGCCATTTTTGTTCTAAAAGATCTGTAAGCCATTAAGAAGATTAAAGTCTCTGATGGTTAAAGTTAGCTAAACGTTACAGTAATGGGTGAACCAAATTGCTGACACCTGTAAAGTGCCCAATGGCACTAAAGAACCATCCTATTCAATCTTGTCAAGGCTATGGTCCATGAAATGCATATAGTAATAGAAGAGGTGTATCTCTACAACCTTATGTGCCATTTGTTAATGTTTACATTGACTTTTGTCAGATCAGCTGGTCACAGGTAAAGGTAAAGATGGTACCCAAGGCTATCATGTTTTCACTATAACGTTGTGCTGCTTGCTACCAATGCACCTTCATTTTTATTTTTTGCAGTTACAAAAAAAATAAACCTCAATGACCCTGATGTACGTTTCTTTAGTGATGATTCACATATTTCCTTCTTGCTTTTCCTACTGATGGCATATATATTATTTGAAATGTCTGTTAGATATTTTACTAATGTCTTTAATTGGTTTGGTAAATACAGTGAATTATCTTTGATTATTAGTAATTGTTCATATTCATTGCTAATAAAAGATTCCTAGAATTTGGTGACTCACAACTGACTCATATTTGCAGATGACTGTCCTTACAACAAAGATTTGGGCCCTTAAGGTATTTTTAAAGTGTATCTAAACCCAGTAACAAAAATTTAATATATTGAAGCTTTCCAAACCTTACATTCGGTGGACTTTTTTTCCTTTATTTTCACCTGATGATCCTGTCATTAACACATGTCCTGTCCTAGGGTGACTACGCTCTCTTACTGCATTGTGTCTATGAAGGAGCAGAATTGTCACTCTAGGCTGCTCTCCTGATTTGGACTAGAAATACCTCCGCTTCTCTATTATATAAGGGTAAGTTATTTTGTAGTTTACAGAAAATAGCTGGGAAAGCTGATAACATTGTTTGGGATTTCAGTTCAGTGCACAGGTGGTTACCAGAACACTGGGTTTCTGCCAGGATCAAGATATTCTTGCTGAAAATAGGGCTGCAACAACTAATCGACTAAATCGATTATAATCGATGATTGAAAATTGTCAACTTTTTTAGCTGGTGGTATTCTGTATTGCGCTGTATAGAGGACTACAAAACCCAGTTATAGTACATTATACAGCACAATACAGAATACCACCAGCTATAGAGGAGTACAACAAATGCTAGCAATAATACATTTTACAGTGGTGCAATGCCGAATACCACTAGCTATAGAGGACTACAAAACCCAGCAATAGTACATTATACAGCGCAATGCAGAATACCGCCAGCTATAATGTACTATTCCTGGGATTTGTTGTATTCCTCTATGGCTGGTGGTATTCTGCATTGTGCTGTATAATATACTATTGCTGGGATTTGTAGTTCTCTATAGCCGGTGCCATTCTGCATTCATTGCTGTATAATTTTACACTTTTCATTTCACTATATTGCACACCACACTTTTTTTCTTTTTTACTTCCACCGCTCCAAGCTTGCTCCTGTGATGGACTACAATCTCAATACAAACGAGTAGTCCCATCACTGGAGCCATTTTTAAAAATGTATTTTATTTTGTATCCGATTAACCAATTAATCGAACTTAATAATCGGCTAACTAATCGATTTTGAAAATAATCGTTAGCTGCAGCTCTATCTGAAAATGTTCCTAGCCTGATAGAAAAGAAAACTAATGCCACCATTACAGGACTAGTAAGTTTCAATAAATTATCATTTTTGATTTTGGGTTTACTGATTGTCAATGGAAACATTTTGTAAACTACTTTGTACTAAACACATTGTCAATGTCGGAACCGTTTTTTTTACAGTCGCTTAGCGGCTATGCTGACACCTTTTGAACCCCTCATATTTTGCCCTGCCAGAACCTAATGCCAGGACCCCTTTGTTGAACATGATCCAGGCTACATAGTAGTGAACTGATGATGTCTTGACAGGTAAATTTTGTCACTCACTGTTCCCACTGTTGGTGTAAACTTATGCCACGGCCAATATGCAGAAGCATTGGTCTGTATGTATCTCGTATACATGTCAGTATGTCAACTTAGTATAGCATGAGGCAAGTGTGAAATATAAATAGCACGGTTAATTGGCCATCACCTTAAATCTACAGCTGGCTTTATCAGGTCAGGCCTTCTGTATTCATTTTGATTATATAAGTGTATTTTTAAGAATACTACAGCCCTTCCAGTCCCCTCCAGCAGTCTCCCTTAAGTTCTGATATGTGTAAAAAGTAAGAAGCATGTATATTAGTACTAATATATGGTTACATAACCAAATCATGTACTCTTTTAGTGAGGCATGCATTACAGAACATTTAATGTGCACCAGCCCTGCAATGCTTTTTCAGCAATAGTTTTGATGCTACATATTATTATAAGTTAAGAAGCGACACCTGATTAACAGTGTATTAGCTTTGCTCATTCAGTGTTAAATATAAGGATTAGGTTAGGTTAATAGTCACTGTTATACATGCAGAATGGGACAGGCATATAATAGGAACTAGGTTAAATAATGTGACAGAATTTAAAGCTGTGACGTGGTGTTCAGACTAAGTGTGAAGTTATACAAAGGCTTTTTTAGTCTTGGCACTCAGCCTACCAGTGGACTCTCTCAGAATATTTTCAGTGAGTTTAATATAGGCTTCAGGGCTTTCAGGAATTTCTACATCTGTAAAGACAAAGGACAGGCTGAGTATGTTGAAGGTGCCCAGATTTGTTGGATCCTTTGGATAAACATGGCTAACACCATCTACAGATCCTGAAGCAGTTATTACACAGTCTGACCTGTCCCTAATAAATCAGTCACAATGAAGCTATCCTTGTCCAAAAAACACGAGCCTTAACATGGTTTTGCAGTGTTTTCAATTTCTGAAGGGCTAAAAGGAATTGGTCACTTAACTGCAGTCTTAAGTAGTCTAGTGTCCACAAAAAAATGAAGTCCATTATCTAATAAGGCCAATAGCTGAGGTTTGGGACACATCCACTTTTTAGTTTCAATTTTTTACCAGAATAAGATGTTGCCTGTGTCAATTGCAACCCTTTCCAGTTGAGAATAATGCATTTCAAACATCTTAGAAGCCAATCAGTGTCTAACCTCAACCAGGTTTCACATGTTTTCAACATAATTACTTTTTTCTTCTTTCCCTAGTCCCTTGCTACCTTCCCTACTCCTCCAGTACACTCTGAGAGAAATTAGCAAAATAATAGTGTTACTTTTCTGCCAGTGTGTGCAGCACTGGTGGTCACCTATCCCTATTAGTGGGCATCAATTACAGGACTACCGATTAAACAAGCAATACAAAAACATGCAAACTTGCTTTAACAAATATTAGTAATTTTAACATAATTTACAAACCTTTCAGACACCTGCATGAAGTAAAAATTACAAGTTCAGACATCCTATTTTTTTCAAGGGCTGATAGTTTTCTGGTGAATTTATAAACTAGCACTTTTGGTGTAATGTTCACCACATTAAAATGTACACATTGCAGAAAGTACATTTAAAGTATGTCTGAAGAACTAGCTAAACAGGTCTTAAAACTCAACGCAGGTACCCTCTTTTTCAGTTTTGTACCTCTGCACAGTATCCTGAGTATCTCAGTGTTAGGAACATGCCAAGTGCTCCTATCCCTGTCGCAACCACTCAGCTCCATCTGGTGGTTGCCTCTTCTAATTGCACATACCATAGTCCAGTCAGCTGCAGACTAATCAACCTGGCTACACGCCCTTATAGCCTGGATGTTGGTTAGTTGTGCTCTATTTAAGCATCACAAGCTCTGGGCTTGTGATAGTTCCAGTCTTGTCTTGATCTGTCTACACAAGCCTGTATCCTGATCCTGAATCCTAGTCCTGCCTTGATCGTGTAACCGTGGCTCTTTAAAGGAGAACTATGAGGTGAGTGCTTTTCACTCACTTCATAGTTCTAGCCGACCTGTGACAATGAGACTGTCACAGGTCGGCTCAGTAGAGAGGTGAGCGAACACATACCGGCGTTCGCTCACCTCTCAATCCTGTCACGGCTCCCTGCCGTGACTGGGGAGGGGCTGGATTCCCCCCTCCCCGCTCCGATCCGCCAGCGCTGACTGGCGGAACGGATGGGGGAGGGGGCGGGTACAGCTGGCTCTGCCTCTAGATAGGCAGAGCCAGCTGTCAGTCACGCAGCTGGGCGGATCCCGGATCCCTGCTTCAGCTGCGGCATCTCAGTATACCGCGAGCAGCAGCTCACTGTATACTGCGGCGTCTCAGTATACCGCAAGCTACAGCTCACGGTATACTGAGCCTAGGGTGAAGGGAGGACGCTAGTTTGTGTCCTCCCGTTACCCTAAGGAGAACTATGGGGAAAAGCCTTAACCCCATAGTTCTCCTTTAATCATATACCTGTCTTGTTTCCTGTATCCTGTATGTATCTTGTATTAGTTTATGTCTTGTATTTGTTTCTTTTTCCTGTCTTGAGTCTTGCACCTTGACATCAGTCAGTACTTCTCCCTTGTTCCTGGGGGCCAGCCTGTGGCATCACCTGATCAGAGCAAATCGTTTAAGTCTTGGGGGCATCCATGTACCGGTAGGCGTGCTTGCCTTATGGCAATGGCAGCTGCTAAAGGTGAAACAACTCATCACTATTGGCTCTGAAAGCGCGTGTCCACAGCTGGTCCTGACACTCAGATGTGCCAAACTCCAGAGTGCTCTAATATGCAAATCAGAACTTATGTCAACAAAGACAATGTCTTGGTTGGTTTTTCCAATGTAAGGTGCACATCAATGACAAAAAGAGTTACAGAAGGCGGTGGGCTAGTCTTAGGCTTTCTATTCAAAAACTGAGAATTGCATATCTAAAATCTCCCAGTTTTTGGGGGTTTTCAGGGCACCCCAGGAGATGGGCAATGTTACATGCCCACAGTGTTGGTTGCCTGCTTTAAAATGATGGAGTGTTTTACACAGTAACAAGTGTACATTAAATATTCTGAAGTAAACACCAACATAAAGTGTATATTCATTTAATAAAATAAATTAGTCACATGTAACTTTAGCCCTACAAATTAGAAATCAACATGTGAAGTTTAACTGATAAGCTAGTGAGAAGGAAACTGGCAAGAATTTTAGTTCTCATGTTTTTGGAGATAAATTCTCAGTAATGTTTCTGGTGATTTTTTAAAAACAGAAATAGATCCACTAATTTATCTGTCTCCCAAAACCATTACTTTCAAGGCATCCCGACTTTCAAAGTTCCCATTGTGCTTATTTCAGCTGTCAAATGAACTTTTATGTCCTCAAATGGCTGGTGTCATAGCTGATCCCATGTGCAGCACCATGACAACTGCAATCAAAATAGAGGCTAAGATGGCACCTTCCTTGGCTATAAAAGATCTACAGTAGTTCTGCTTTAACACATTTGACAGTGAATTCATATAGTAGCAGTAAAAGGCACAAAGTGCAAAGTAATCCATAGCAACCCGGTCAGGACACTATCTGGAAAGAGTTTCCATGTTTGCTCTTTGCTTGCATGGGTTTCCGCCGGGTACTCTGGTTTGCTCCCACACTTCAAAAACATGCTGGAAGGTTAATTGACCTGTCTAAAATTAGCCCTGTATGTATGCATGGGAGACTTTAAATTGTAAGCTTTGAGGACAGGGACTGATGTGCATGTAAAGCGCTGCGTAAATTGTCGGCACTATATAAATACCAATAATAAATAAATAATACATTTAACATTTAGGTCATTTTATAAAAACAATGGAGGGTAAACTGTATGCCTAGAGTGTTTTGCCACTGCATAGTCAAGCAAAGCAACAGGAACAAAGCTAGGGAAACCTGTCTGCTGTCATAATGCTGTCACTCCCAACAATAGCAGTTTGTTAAGACCACTTAATTAATTGTTATGTGACTTGTTATTACATGTAAAAGGTGGAATATTTTACCAGTTAAACCAGTTGCTCCTTGAAGGAAGTAATTTTTGTCATCTTCATCATCTGAGTGCAATGCTTGAGATACTGCTGTTTCTAAATCCCGGCTGAGGTCATAGTCATGATCCCACTCCAATGGTATAGAATCCACACTAGCTGGTGTATCCCGCCCTGATCTTTCACTCCTCATTGGAACAATTAGAGACAGTGAGTGGTTTGAAGAAGGCAGAGGTGACAGGATGCCACCTGAATTCTTTGTGTGCCACTGCAGATCAGACAGGTCCATTGATTCATCTATATCCACCTCTCGGTCAGAGAAGTCATGCTCATCGTCTGTCAACTAGAAATAATCAGCAGAAAGAATAGAAACGGTCAATGTAAAATTCTAGGTTGGGAAACGACCACAGCAAGTTTACAGATAGAAATTATGTATAAAAATATGTTTTTTGTGGTACTATACAGTAGGTAATGCATTTTATTTTATTCTTTTTGTTTTCTTTTATGTACCTAAGTTTATTAACTCACTTAACTTAATTCACTCTTGAAGGACCAAGGGGCTGATGGATTTTACAACATAAAAAAATGAAACTTAATTGGTTAGATTCGCCAACAAATCTAATTTTATGCTAATTTTCTTTTCTTTGGGTTTAATGTATCAGTGGTAAAAAAAGGAAAGTAGACTTTCAAAAGTTGCTTTCAATATCTGCAGCAAACCACAATTCGATAATGCCTTTTACAGTATAACATTGAATGTTCTCCATTTTTCCATACCTTTTTCATCTAAAAGATGGACATTTTTAATGTGCCTATTATATAATTTTATAGTTACCTATTTTCTACACTGAAAGGTTAGGCATTTTTATCCACATCATAAATAGTCTTGAAACATTTAAAGCCTTAATGTCTGAAGTAGCAGGTGGCCACAAAACGGGTTCTATGGTATTGAATAAAATTGACCTCCTGAGATTCATCTTTCCTGTGACCGGTGTGCCTCCGATACCTGACGTTTTTTTTTTTCAGTTTTCCGCCACATATTGCTTTACCATCTCGAAGTTCCACATAGATTATTTAGACTTGGGCTAGCCCAGGGCATCCGAGTGTGACCACCTCTTTCCAAGAACTGCATGGAAACAGATGCATTCTCCACATGCAATGTAATACGTTTGTGCATACCACTTCCTGTGATCTCCTTCGACCTCTCTAGATGTAAGTTATATTACATCTCTACAACTTTACTACACAAGAAAGGCTCTTCTGCTTTCTCTATCTTGTTGTTTTTTGTTTTTCCTCTCAGAGTGTCTGTTTTGAGAGAAAAACAGCGCCACAGGATCCTATATCTTTCCCTACTTAATTTGTGGCTGAATACTAAACAAGTAGATACTGTTAAGGGAGAACTTGCACTTATTTAACTGGACGTACAATAAATCTGCTGCTAAAACTGATCTCTAATTTGGATGAAAAAGTAATTGCAGACATAAATAATATACATACCGGAAGACGGATGAGCTTTTTGTGATATCGTTCAACACGACCAAAGACCTCCATGCAATACCTCCTCAGTTCATCCAGTTCTTCTTCAATAACAGCAGCATCAAGAGGTTCACTCTTTTCTAAGAGTTGTTCTCCCTGAGTAATAATTTGATCAATCTTGGAATTGTTTAGGGCTATCTCTTGCTGAAAGGCCTTAGGGAAAAATAATACTTTGGTCATATGAGGTTTTATTAACCAGTTCAGCTATCACTCTTGAGTACCAGAGCATTTTTTTCTGCTTGTAAGGCAAATAACTTTGTCATTACTTAATAAAACAAAGTAATATATATATATATATATTGTGTTTTTATATTGTGTGTAGGAAAAACAAAGCTTTATTTTGGTTATATTGTATTGCAACATTGATTTTAATTTGAATGCAATACGTAGACAAAAATGGAACAAAACAAAAAAACTTGCTTTTTCTACTTTGATCAGTGTTAGATAAAAAAATATTGCAATTACAGATAAAAAAAGGATATATTTTATTCTATATTGTCTAGTTTAAAATGACACTAAAATTATGATTCTGGTACAAGGCTTTCCAAAGTCATTTACTAATAAATAAAGGTTATTTTTCCAATTTGTTTTCAATTCTGCTTTTTTTATTTTTTCCAACTAAAAAAAATAGTAAACAAATTGAATAAAAGACTTTACAGTAAATAATAAGAGTCTGAAAAATACAAATAAGCAAATAAAGTTAGGAAAATAATTATTAAGGGGAGAAGGGGAAGACTGAGTTATTTAGGGATGATTAACGTGTACCTCTTTTCTGAACAGTGTTTATCAATACTATTTTTTGAGAGCAAAAGCTTCTAGAGCTCCTGACTTTACACAGCTACTCGTGACTTTCAAAATTAATGAATTGTGGGCAGGTGTGAGGAAGGGGAGCAGCAGCAGGGTGGGAAATCAGGGCATTCCACACACACCTGTGTGCTTTGATTAAGCTTTTGTTGTGCATGTGTAGCATGTCCAGGGACCACAGCTGGTTATTATATAAAAGTAGGGCTGGTAATGATTAAAATTTTCCTGTTCGATTAATCAAAATAAATTTTAATCGATTAATCGACCAATTTCGATTAATTATATCGCACATACAGATCTCGCAAACTCTAGAGCCATCTCTGCCCACCGGTGACCCTTAGCGCTGCACATTCACTCACCAGCCTGTTGAGACCCCTCAGAGCTCTGGTTAAAGTAGGGTTCAGTGGGGCCTCACTAGTCCTGGTTAAACCCCACAGAGCCCTGGTGAGACCCTACAAAGCCCTGCTTTAACCATGGCTCTGTAGGGTCTCACCAAAGCTCTGTAGGGTCTCGCCAGCCTGGTTAGACCCCTCAAAGCCCTGGTGAGATCCCACACTGCCCTGGTTAAACCCGGGCTCCGTAGGGTCTCACCAGCACCAGGGCTCCGTAGGGTCTCACCAGGGCTCTATGGGGTCCCACCAGGGCTATGTGCGATTTCACCAGCCTGGTGAGACCCCTCAGGGCCCTGGTGAGACCCCACAGAGCCCTGGTTAAACCCTGGTTAAACCAGGGCTCTGTGGGGTCTCACAAGAGCTTTGATGGGGCCTCACCAGGGTAGCAGGGCTCTGTGGGGTCTAACCAGCCTTGTTAGACCCCACAGAGCCCTGGCAAGACCCCACAGAGCCCTGGCAAGATCCCACAGAGCCCTGGTCTCACCAGGGCTCCATGGGGTCTCACCATGGCTTTGTGGGGTCTCTCCAAGGCTTTCTGGGGACTCACCAGGGCTCTGAGGGGGTCTCACCAGGGTAGCAGATTTCTAACAGGGTAGTAGATTTTACATGACACATATTTAATTTTTATTTTAGCTGCCTTGTAGTATGTACATATTGTCCACACATGAACATGTGTACATATTGTGCACTAATGAAGCAGGAGACTCACCGGCCCAAGGGATCCTGTCAGGTAACGAAGGGAAGGGGGAGGAGTCCGGTGACGTCACGGACATCGACGTCAAGAGACTCCTCCCTCCTTCCCTTCGTTACCCATCACGGACAACTACATCACCCGACTCCTCCCCCCTTCCCTTCATTAGCCGACAGAGCCACTCGGGGAGGGGGGGAGGAGTCACGGACATCGACGTCACCGGATCGCCGACGGAAGACCCGGAAGAGGTGAGTACGGATCAAAAGAACTTTGATCGATCAAAATAATTTTGATCCATCAAAGAAATTAACGATTAATCGACGGATTAATCGTTAATTTCCGCACCCCTATATAAAAGTATTTATTTTCATCACTAATTCTGCTGAAAGTTTATGCCTAACTCTGTGTGTCCCCTCCCCTCTCCTTTCCTTTTTGAGCCCAGGCCCCCAGCAGCACAAATAGACCTTTTGTTTGCTCCCTGTCTACTGTGTTTGGTCACAGGGAGTGAAGAATATACCTGATAACTGTTACTCTTTCTGTATGGAAGACCATGTAATTCACTCCATGTGACAGTGCTGGTGCTGATGATTGGCTCAGCCCTGTCACATGGGTATGGGGAGAAAGTAAGCCTTATGTCAGCTTTAAATGAAGATCTGACTAGGGCTTATACAGAGCTGCCTTTCTTAACTCCCTAGGGCTGAATGGAGAGGTAGAACTGCATGAATAGGCAAAGTACAGGTTTGCTTTAAATGCCTTAAAATACTAAGTGTGCATATTATAATAGTATGCTTACTTTTTAAGACTGCATTTCTTATTTAGGTCAGTTCATATCCCCTTCAAAGCCTACCTATTCAAGACAGAGTCCCTTAAGCTGGTAATTATTGTATAAAGAAGTTTCTAATTAAGCAGAATTTCCATCCTGTCTTTCACTCGGGGAAACAGGCTCACCTTAAGCTGTTTGATTTTTGCCTGAACATCACACTCAGAGAAATGTTCAATGTTTGTCAACTGAAGGTCCATTTCTGTGAGCCACACCAAGATGCTGTCTCGTGCAGTCTCAAATTCTTCTCGCTGGCCAATAAAATGCTGCAATTAAGTAAAAAAAAAATTAAAAAAAAATGAAAGAGGTGGCTAACCAATGTTATTTATAATTCAAAAAAGTGCCTCTTAGCATTTTAAACATTTTAAATCACTAAGATGTATAATGCATGATACATCAAAATAAAAGCGCATTTTATTTATATTGATTTGCAGTCCTGAGCTGGGTTTCACATTAACCTACCAGGAATTGCAGAGCTTAGGATGCTAAAACAGCCTGGCATTCAGGTAAAGTAGGGGGTACTGGTTACAGTGACGTGCAGTGCCTTCTGTGCTGGGTGAGGCATCCCCCAGCCTGCCAAAGCTCCACCGCTGTCCTGCCGAAGCTCTGCCCCATCCCGCTGAAGCTCCGACCCATTCTGCCAAAGCCCCGCCCCCCAGCTCGGTAACCAAGCTTGGGAGTCACTGCTAAGGCATTGAGATCGATGTCCTCACTGTTTTCTTTTTCTTTTCTTTTTTTTTTATTGGACAGCTTGGACCAATCGCGCTTTGCCATTGGTCCAAGCCATCCACAGAGCTCATGCCTCTAGAGTAGATGCTGTGACAGCTCTTGCCTCACCAAGTTAGGGTACACAAGCAGTGGGGAAGCCCGCTGCTGTGTAACCTAACCACCTGTCAAAAGCTGGATGCAGCATTGCCTGTCATTAACAGGCAGCGCTCCGTCCATGACAGGTTACACAGTGGTGAGGCTTTCCCTGATCTGAATGGAGAAAAAACTGTCAGCTTCAGCTTTTTCCTGCATAATACTAGGTGAGGCTCTGCCTCACCTGCCTCCCCTGACCACACATTCCTGGTACTGGAAGCATCCCAGAATACCTGCTTTCCATACATGTTAGCACCTTTTTGTTTTCTTAAAGTGACAATGTTTCCTTACCCTACATTAACCCAAAGAGAACATTTCATAAAACAAACCTTCAGCCTCTTGAGAATAGATGTGACTCTCTTCTGTAGGTTGTCCCACCTTTGGTTGCCTTCATGGACCATTTGTTTTAGCTTACATGCTGAATCAGTGCGGTTCTCCCGAGCCAGGCGGCGATACTGTTTATTTATGAGCTCCAGCTGAGTAAGACTCTCATGAACTTGTCTTTGGAAAGCCTAAAATATAGATACATTTAAATTAAAAACCGAGACACTAATATGCAACATTTATTTCTTCCCTGTATTGTGAAAAAAGATAGGACATGATGTGTTAGGGTTTTTTTGGGGTTTAGAGGAGAAAATGATGTTCTTGATCTCAGCATTAATAAAAAAGAATGAATAAACGGGGGGCAATCTTAGTGCTATTTGGCACAAGAAGATAAAGCATCAAATCCAAATTAAAGTCAAGGAAATAAGATTGACCAAAGATAACATCTTGTTCTATGGGAAACTAAGGAGTTGGCCAAAGCAAATGTATTCTCTTTCCTGTCATAAAATAAGCTTTGTTGCTAATAATAAATGCACTTTTTAACCAAAACATTTAATTGGTCTCAAAAATAAACTACACTATAAAATCTGGAGACATGCTGCTCTATATATGTAAAAAATAAAGTCCGTGAAACAAAGGTTGTTGTAAGTCTAACCAAAATCACTTGGTAATGGTATATGGTAGCAGCTAAAATGTTTGTGTTTTTTTTTTACATTGTAATTAATGTAAATCACTTTAAAGAGATCCGTTTTTACTTAAGGATGAAGGAGTCTATTTCTGTTGGTCAGTGGCAAAAAAATGAATTAAATCTACTGTGATTCACTGTTCTACGACAATGTACATTGAAAACCTCCAAGAGAGTGAATACTTTCCAGAGACACAGCACTTACTCATCCCAATTGATGAAGTTGCTTTGTAAATAATCAGCGTAAGTAAAAAACTGGTGCACCCGCTGACAAACAAATCTATTATTTGCCAAAGGTAAATATCATGCATGTCATTATTATGGATTGAAATACTCTAAGGAGCTGATTTAGTAAACAGTGAAATTGAGTGGAGTGATGTGAACCTGGACCTGAAATACTAATAGAGTGAGGTGAATCTGTATACACTTCAAACATCCAGGATGTGACAACAATAATCTATCCTTTTTTAAATGTATTTGTACTTGTTTGACTATCTGATGTGAACTGTATCACCTTTAGCAAACAGCTAAATATACTGCGGAAAGTTGTATGTACAAAAGGATTTGTTTAACCCACCAGCTATCAGATATACACAGCCCTATTACACATCGGAACCAGGTTGGTGACCTCCACTGCAGTTAAAAAATAACTCTGGGAAAATGTCTTATTAACCTTTGCAGTGGGGCTCCCCCCGCACTGCAAGGGTTAACTGCTCGCTTTTTTTTTCTAGGGTAAAAAAAACCCGTTATACTAACCTAAACCTCCAAGCCAGTTGGCTCTTAGACTAGTCCCCCGCTCCTCTGCAGCGGTCTAGGAATCATTGAGTCATTACATCCACATACAGACATACTATCGTTGCAGCAGAGGAGGAGAGAGGCTGGAGGGAGCGGTGCTGGCTCGAACGGATTCCGTGAGTACAACTTTTTTTTTTTATTGGACCCTACGCAAAAATGAGCAGTTAACCCTTGCAGTGTGTTGGTAGCCCCACTGCAAGGGTTAATAAAATATCTGCATGGACTTCTTTATGCAATACACCCAAGTCACTTCCAAGTCCAAACCTGTACTTGGACAGAAGAAGCATAGTGAATAGTCATTTCTCAGTTTACTCTACTCTGCCTTCTTATGACAATGTTCCTTGCCCCCTCATATGCACTGCAACACTCCTAACTGGTCCCTAGTGCTGTCCCTTTCTCTTCCAGTCTGAGTGCGATTGTGCATAAGGATTACAGGAGGTTCAAATCAAAATCCGATAGACTCATTGTATTTAAATACATGTGATATGTTTATTTATTGAAGAAGGGAAAGGATCCTTGCTGCACACCTTATTGTGATTCCCAAGTGGATGTACCAGCGGGTGCTCAAAATGACTGCGGATGGCGCCACCACATGTGGATAGTGGAAGAACGTCACCAGCACACCAAGCAATAGTTGCAGCAATTGAGCGTTCATTTATTGAAGGATAATATGAGGGGCAGCATTCTTCAATAAATGAACGCTTAATTGCTGTAACTATCGCTTGGTGTGCTGGTGACATTCTTCGACTATATTTATTGAACACATACCTGCATAATTTGTGTTTCTATATCAGCTTGGAGCTCAGCTTTAAAGTGCATTTCCACTAGGGATGCACCGATATATTGGCCGAAACATATTGGCCTGAAAATGGCACTTTTTGGCTAAATGCCGAAACTGCCTTTTTTTGTGCCGATATATTGGCGCATCCCTGCTTTCTTTCATCCCTGCTGGGCGCTGCTCTGTGTCCCAGCGGGGAGGAGAGAAAGTGTGACAGCTGGCCGAGCACTGCGGGAGGAGAGTGTTGTGAGCGGCCGGCATCTCTCCTCCCACACCGCTCAGCCTCCTATCACAGTCCGGCAGAGCGGTGTGTGCTGTCACAGGAGGCTGAGCTCTCCTCCCCGCACCGCTCGCTCAGCCTCCTGTGACAGCTGTCAGAGAGGAGAGCGATCGCTGAATGTTTGTACATAATTGAGGACAGAGCATGGTTACTATATCCTCAATTATGAATGAATGGGAGTGATCTACATCGCCTCCTGTTCATTCATAGTTGTAGTTATAGTAAACACACAATGTTCTCAAGTTATGAATGAACAGGAACACTCAGTATAGAGGATTCCTGTTCATTTATAACAGGGGATACAGAAAAAGAGATAGAGGACTTTTTCTTTTCTTTTTCTATTTTAAAAGGGATATAGCATACCAAAATATATATATTTTTAAATTAAAATTTACCTTTTAGATGTTTCAGTGTAGCCAGTCTTTGCAAGCTTCTCTGACAATTCCCAAGAGACAAAACACTCTGTCTGTCCCCATAGAAAGACAAGGGACAGGCTTACCAGACAGGGTTACAATGAATCCAAGACTTTAACCCTTTGTTAGGACAGAGAATGTTCAAATCTAGTTTACAAGTGATAATGAGATCTGCCAGCACAGTACAGACAGGGTAATTATGGTAACATTAACCTGCCCAGCCACTGCTGAGTTTACGGAGAGCATGTACTGTGCAAGCAGAATAAAAATGAAAAATAACACATTATAAAAATTGATGTTATGTGAAGGAGAAACATGTAAGAAATATAAAAAAGGTGTTATCCTAATTTGGCTGCAAAAGTGGAAATACACTTTAAAAACTTTGTGCAAAACTTTTAATAACCCTAGCAGCGGGGCTACCCCTGCACGGCAATGGTTAACTGCTTGTTTTTGTTTAGGTGCTAAAATTAAAAAAAGTTGTACTCACCTGATCCTCAGACCTGGCTTGCTCTTAGACCGGTCCTTCTCGCCTCGCTCCCTAAGCATCCTCGAGTCATCATGTCCAATACACTGGGTATAGGATGTGGGGACACTGAGGGACATACCATTACTGAAGTGTATGAGGAATCAGGCTGGATGGAGCATTGTGACAGCATTGTGACATTCAAGGACCTAGATGAAAACGAGCAGTTAACCCTTGCAGCGCGGGGGTAGCCCCATTGCAAGGGTTAATACAAGTTTTGGCCAGAGTTCTTCTTTAAGCAGGCTCACATTTACTCTAAGCAGAGTAGGAATAAGCAATAAAAGGCAGAACTAGTCTTGTATCAGCTTGGTGGTATTTAAAATATGCTCTCAAGACTTGTGCTTAATCATTAAATCCCAGAGATTGTGAGCCAGATAAACTATAAAAGGTGCGTCAAATATTTGGCACACCGAACACTCATTTTATCAATGCACCAAAAATGCTTCAAGTCTTTGAACAGTAAGATTAGACTAGTGCACCTGATGTTAAAAAACAAAACACACGTGAAACAAGTCACACAAAAAGCCGCACAATCTGCGACAAATAAATCATGTTTTAGAAAATGAACTGGTCAATATATGGTGCAGTGGAGGTGTGCAGTATTTCGCCAAGAGAATGATGGCACAAGACAGTCAAAAATCATGGTTTCTGCTCCTAATAATCTATATAATAGTCTATGTGAATTGCAATTTGTCTCAATCAGATGTTCCATGCAACAATTCAAATTCCTCTGCAACCGCCAATCATAGTTTGGCCAATCATCAACCACCAATCACCATCGGGCCCTTTGTGCTTTTTTGCTATTCGAATTACAGGATCGTCGTTTCAGAAAATATCTGTGTCAATGACAGAGATTTTCAGATCTTTACATTCTGAATGGCTATTTATTAGTATCTAATAAAAAGTCATGTATTGACTTATCTGACCCACCGTGTACCACACAGTGAAATCAGCATATATGTGTAATATCAGAAAAGTTATATTACCAAATGACATCTGAGGTGACTTTGTGTGAAAACAAACTTTTCCTCTTTATCTCAGCTGTTATTGCAGCATGGAGGAAGTATGAGAAACAGGTGCATGTGTAGAGGACAGCTGGGGACCCTACTGACAGCTGTGATACAGATATGTGCTACATATTCAAGTGACTCATATCACAGAGACTGATGGGCATTAGACAGTCACACATATACGCGTGCTTTCTTTCTTTCTGCTAGAGACTGGCACATCTTTGTTCTGTTCAGCTCTCTGTGCAACAATGTTGGCTTACCTATATGATTAAAAACAAATTTACACATTTGCATCAGAAATTGAATTTATTTCACAGCCAATAGAAAAAACAAATATTTACAGTTTATCTGGAAATCAGTCATAACACTATTGTATCTGGCCATAATTCAAGTGTATCAGCAGGCAAAGTGGGTTTATATAGCTGTTATCTGTGAATTTCTAGAAAGCTGTGACATCAGAGAGGCAACAATAAAGAGCTTTCAAGAGCCTCAATGCACCCAGATGTTAACTTGTAAAAGTAGTGATGATGTGAAAGGATTAGTGTGCCTGTGCAGAGAAGAGAGCTGTGGGAAGGACCCAGCAGGCCCCACCCACTGCAGGCTGCCCGCAGAAAACTACATGAAGGGGCGGATAGATGACCGGTCACCCTGCGCAGGAGAGAGGGAGCAGTAGAGACTGATCTTTATTATAGGAAGTTCCTGCAAAGAGGCAAAATTTATCTCTAAACTACTGCACAGACCTAGAAGAAATACACCAAGCATACCAAGATTCAAGTAATACATAGATCTTGTATTTAGACAATATTTGCGTATCTTGGAACCGGGCTTTATCTCCCCACTCAGCAGTATGTATGAGAATGCAAAGTGAGGGGCTGATGGGACCTTTGTTCGATGCTTATCATTTTTACTCCACATATGTACAGTACATGCAGATTGCTACAGTGCCATCTGGCCATTCTGTTTCCATCAGGAACTCACAGTACAGCTTCAACCTGTTGTAACAGCAAGCATACATGCCCATTTTGTCTCTGTTCCTGTGTCTTTAGCCAAATGTTGTTTTTGGTTTTTTTGGGGGGGATAGAGTGGGGAAGGATTAGAGCCCTTGACAGACACTTCCTGCTGTCTAGGGCTCTGTTTGAAAGATTTCTTCTTACCCTCTTATGGACAACCTTTTCAGACCAGACAGGAAGTAAAGGAAGGAATCAGCAACACAGAGAGAAATAAAATGCTTTTTTGTAAGTTAAGTAGGTGGCAATAAGAACCTCTGCCAGCGTTTGTTGTTGTTGTCTGTTTCCTTGTTGGAGAGTTTATTCCTATCTGGTAAAATGGTTGTCCTTGGAACAGTGAGTAAGGGAAAATCTCTACAACAGAGCCCTGGATAACAGTAAGCCTGACAGAGGTTCTAATCTTTCTCCTTTCTATCGAAAATTAAGAAATAATTTTTTGGCTATAGATACATTTTAAACATATATGCAATATGGACACTAGATGGAGGTGAGGAGCATAAGAAATAAATGTCTTTCCTATGCTCCACAGGCCCATCTAGTGGCCATAATATGGTATTTTCATGATAATACATTTGACCAGGAAAGAAAATATACCAATAACATACATTTTTGCCTCAATAAACACAAAACAAATCAACATCCAGTGTCACAGGATGAATAGCTCTGATTTTTTTTTTTATAAATACACCACTTTGTCATAAGATATGCAGGCACATTGACAATGGAAGTGGAGGTATGGTGTATGAGGGCTGTGTTTCCCATGCACATAAAGTAGTGCACTTTACTGAGATGGGAACTGGCTATTAAGACCTATGCTGGCAGAGATTTTACAGTTTCCTCATTGCATCTTGAAAAAAGTTTGTTTTGAAAAATGATGGCAAAAAAAAAAATGAGTATATGAATTAAAGGAGAACTATGAGATGAGTGATTTCCACTCACCTCATAGTTCTAGCCGACCTGTGACAATGAGACTGTCACAGGTCGGCTCAGTAGATCGGGAAGTGAGCGAACACATACCGGCGTTCGCTCACCTCTCGATCCTGTCACGGCTCTCTGCGGTGACAGGGGTGGGGCT
This sequence comes from Nanorana parkeri, assembly GCF_000935625.1. Classification (NCBI taxonomy): domain Eukaryota; kingdom Metazoa; phylum Chordata; class Amphibia; order Anura; family Dicroglossidae; genus Nanorana; species Nanorana parkeri. Next base: position 1,038,648 of record NW_017306718.1, on the reverse strand, counting down.
GGATTCCCCTCTCCCCGCTCCGATCCACCGGCGCTGCCGGGCGGAACGGACGGGGGAGGGACAGCTGGCTCTGCCTCTAGATAGGCAGAGCCAGCTGTCACTCACGCAGCTGGGCGGATCCAGACATCGATGTCGGGATCCGCTCCGGCTGCGGCGTCTCAGTATACCGCGAGCTGTAGCTCGCGGTATACTGAGCTTAGGGTGACGGGAGGACGCTAGTTTGTGTCCTCCCGTTACCCTAAGGAGAACTATGGGGAAAAACACTGACCTCATAGTTCTCCTTTAACATTTGTTTTGCTTAATATGGTTATTTCACCTAGATCCTATTTTTCTAGTTATTGCCTTTTTTACTCAAACACCCGCATCTCATATAAAAGTTTTCCAATGACCTCAAATTTCTTCAGTTCTTCCTTCGCCACTGTATAAAGGACACCAGAAGAACTGGGGAGGGCAGCTGTCTGTTCTGAAATTTTCAGCCAGTCTTCAAAGCGAGAAAAGTCCTCCAGGAATTTCTGCCAAAGCCGCCATGTCTCTTCGATCCTAGAAGTAGAGGAAAAACTATTTTATAACAATCACACACTAGAAGCTAATACCTGGCCATTGCCTAGTGATAGCCAGTCTCTGCTACTAAATGATTTACAAGCAACAGCTGTGGTATTAAGAAAAAAAAAACTGTGGCGGCTAGCCAGGTCATGACATTTACACTTGATCGATGTGCAACTGCTTCTGCTGGTTCAAACCAGTTGCTTTCTAGTTGAACCTCTGCAGTCAGGATTGAACAAAGGAACAGTGTAAACATGCTGGTTGAACATACTGAATGAATGAGCCAGGTATGTATGTGTGTGCCCAAACTAAGACACAAATATAGTAATGAATAAATGGACAGCAGGCTTACCTTGTAGCCTTACAAAAAAGTGCAGCCACACAAACAGTGTTATTCACAAAAGGGTGAAGAGTTTGGAGAAGGCAGGAGAAGTGAGCAATCTAGGACAACATAGCTGAACTGGAAAGTGAGTTGAATTGGAGAATTTTTCCAGTTCAGCTATATTGTCCTAGATTGTTCACTTCTCCTGTCTTCTCCAAACTCTTCACACTTTTGTGAATAGCCCTGTTGAATTCTGTACTAGTTAAAGACACCTGAAGTCACCCAGTGTGTGTCTGCACCAACAAACAAACAAACATTGATCATATATAGGATTAATATAGCCCAACAGTTTGCACAGCGCTATACAAAATAAAGGGAGAGAGTACAGTTACAATGATGATTAGGAGAGCCTTGTTTGTGAGAGCTTACAGTCTACAAGGGAGGGGCAAGTGATACAATAGGTAGTAAAAGTGTGGGGATGAGTTGTTTAAGAAAGTAAAATTTCAGTTGTAAGGTAGAGGCAGCATGGGCTTCTCTGAAGAAAGACGTTTTCAGGGATCGCCTAAAGGCAGGCAGTGTAGAATATAGTGGTACAGGTTGGAGTAGAGAGTTTCAGAGAATGGGAGAGGCTCTGGAGAAGTCCTGCAGGTAAGCATGGGAGGAATTGAAAAAGGGGCTAGGGAGCAGGAGGTCTTGGCAGAAGCAAAGAGGGCGGTTTGGGTGATATTTTCCCCCAGTTTGGACAGTCTGATGGATGAGAGTTAGGGACCACACTTTGCAGAGGTGCCTTGATGTTGCCTCACATATATTTGCAGATGTATAAAGCATAAACCTCTCTTTTTAATCTAAAAGTTAGAATCAGGTTTTTGCTGTCTGTCTGGACTGAGTGCTAGGGATTTTGCTAACGCTATTGCTCCATCCTTTTGCACTGTTCCTATGTTAGCTAAAAGCTGATGGGAGCATTTGCAATTTTGGTTTTGGTGAAGACATACTGGGGGTCTTCAGCTGCCTTGGGAGATGTTTTTGATGACATTTATCATAGATGTGATTCTTCATAATGTTACGGTGGTATCAGTTGACTTCCTACCATGTCTTTGGAAAACTTCCCAGACCTGGGCATGGGCAGCAAACAATGTCAGAGGATGTCATAATATTTTTCTCAATACTAGGCATTCTCTGGACATGTGATGTCACCACCCCTTGCAAACTGTGGTATTACTAAAAATCCCATCATACGTCTGCCTCTAGGATTAATGCCTGTAATGGCTGTCAGAGTCTTGTAATGTCTCATGGAAGTTGTAATTCCACAACAGGTGGCATGCCAAGGGTTGCCTACCCATAATATATTGGCAAAGAAGAGGAGCTTGATTTTTGTTTAAATTACATCATGAGTTCCTACCCTGTTTTACCCTGGACCCACATGTTTGAAAACTTACTTGAGTCTCCTCTCCATAGACATGGCACAGATGTTCCTCCACCTGCGGTCTAGACTGCGGGTGGCCTGCTGGATGGAATCACATTCGCTGTCATTGGCACAAGCATCGCAGTCATGTAGAAGTACTTCACAGAGATTTAGAACTGATGCGACTCCCGTACTGTGCTTCTCTATGTCTCTCTGGAGCTCCTGAAATAGATGCCTCAAAAATGACACAATAGCACATTTTGTGTTCTTCCAATACATTTACAATATATTTTTTATTTAGTACTAAATCTGTTCACATCCAGATATAAATCTACATTATGCTAGATTGTAAACTAGATTCAGTTTATTTAATGCCTTTAAGCTGTAAGCATAGCTTAGGTACAACGGGGTTGATTTGTCCTATTTGTTATATGGACATGGCCCTTACAATACATAATTCAACTGATGGATGTCTGCAGTACTTAATAGCTACATCTAGTGGAATCAGTTTTTCTTTCATTCATTTTCCAAAGTCAAACCTTTACTAATAACTGGTAAAAAGTATACTTTGGTAATTCTGAAACAATTTCCTGAACAGTGCCATACCCTGCAATGCTTAGTCATAAATCATTTCAAAAAAAGAAATACATATCATAAACACATTAGGGGGGATTTATCAAAACTGGAGCATACAGAATCTGGAGCAGTTGCCAATGGCAACCAATCAGCATCTCTCTTCAGTTTGCTCAGGTACGATTTGAAAATGAGACAGAGAAGCTGATTGGTTGCACTGCAAATCTGCTCCAGAATTTGTCTGCTCCAGTTCTGATAAATTCCCTCCATTATATTTGTAAGCCCCCATTCACACCTAGGCGTATTGTAATATGCGCGTCTGTCGCGCGACCGTCACGCGTTTTTTTAACCGCGATTCGCGGTAAAAAAGTCGCGCGACCGTCGCGCGATTACAAAGGCTACTTGGCAGTATCCCAATGGAAAACGCCCTACAAAACGGCCCAAAGTAGTCCCGGGACCTTTTCAGGCGTGGGCCGTTTTGTAGCGCGTTCGGGACGGGCGGAAATACGGCAAGGTGGGAACGAGTCCATTGACTCCAATGCAATTTATATTTTTGAGCGTTTTGTAGAGCGTTCTTCGAGCGTAGAACGCGCTACAAAACGTTCAGGTGTGAACGAGGGGTAAAACTTAAACAGTCAGTCAATGAGCAACAATAACAGCATTCACTGTTATTAGGTGTGATTCCTAATAACCGGACTATACATGCCATTAGTGCGTATGAACTAGATATATAAGCCACACAAATATCATGCATTCCTTTTATGTCATTATACACCTCACTAACATCTGTAAAGTAGTATGTTTCTAATGCAATGAAACTCAATAAACCAAAATATAGTTCAACTTTATATACAGTTCATTCATTTTGAAATAAAGTGCACAAAATGTCACTAAAGGTCAATACAGCCAGCTGGCTATAGTTAGTGCATTAGTTATTGGCAAATAACATATGACCAATTTCTGTTAAGCATAGTAAACACTACACTTTGGATTAAATTGTTAAAAACTACTTTGAAAATTAGACTATTCTTCAGCAAGGATAAGTATCTTTTGTATGTGTTTACAAAATGGCACAACATTTGGCGTTACTGAAAAGAAAAAGGGCACATGTATTACCCTTCCTGAAACTCAAGAGGTAAAATCAAATGTCCAAACCAAAATAGTAAGCGGTGTTATTATTGTGCAGTTATTATTAAGCCCTACAAGTTATGCTAATACATACTGTATGTTGTAATGGCTGGATTGAAGAATATAAGCTTACATTGGACTCTGAGCATGTCTATTCCTTGCCAAATGTTTAATGACGTGCTACAGTTCATCAGGCTCTGTTCAACAGTGTCTCTGTAATGCTACATAGATTTACAACACATCATCAGCAGTAGCTCCAATAGATAACGCTGTAGGTTTCTTTTGCACCACAAATGTAGATCTGTTGGTTGTCATACATAGTTCTCATATTTATAAAAGATATTGGTGACTCCATTATGAGCAGGTTCACTTGATCACAAAAGAAACATACAGTGCACCTTCCCCCAACTTTTCCTTGAGACTGATAACACAACTATCCAACCCTCCCCCCATGCCAAGGTGCTAGGTTTCATCCTATACTCGGTCCTCACCTTTCTTCCCCACATCCAATCACTATCCAAATCCTGCCACCTTCACCTTTGCAACATCTCCAAAATACGTCCCTTCCTCACCAATGAAACCGCTAAATTACTCATCCACTCACTTGTTATCTCTCGTCTTGACTATTGCAACTCCCTCCCCATTGGCCTACCTCTACACAGGCTATCCCCCTTCAGTCTATGAATGCAGCTGCTAGACTCATTCACCTAACCAACCGCTCAGTGTCTGCAACCCCCCTCTGCCAATCCCTCCACTGGCTTCCAATAGCCCAAAGGATAAAATTCAAAATATTAACAATGACTTACAAAGCCATCCACAACTCTGCTCCCGGCTATATCTCAAACCTTGTCTCAAAGTACAACCCTAACCGTCCCCTCCGCTCTTCAAATGATCTTCTGCTTTCCAGCTCCCTCGTCAACTCCTCCCATGCTCACCTCCAGGACTTCACTAGAGTCTCTCCCATCCTCTGGAACTCTTTACCCCAACCTGTCCATCTATCTCCCACTCTGACTGCCTTTAGGCGATCCCTTAAGACTCATCTCTTCAGATGACTCATCTCTTCAGAGAAGCCTATCAAACCACAACGGCTCAACCATCACGTTCTCAGACAATTCATCCCCACACAGCTACCTCCTCATGTATCATTTCCCCCTCCCTTTTAGATTGTATGCCCTCAGGGGCAGGGCCCTTCTTACCATCTTGTCCTGAATTGTATTATGATTGTAATGTCTTCCTTATATTGTAAAGCGCTGCGCAAACTGTTGGCGCTATATAAATCCTGTATAATAATAATAATACAGAGGCCTCTAAATCTGACATGTAGTGTTCTCAAAGCAGATTCTTTGGTGACACCATGGTCAGTAGAATGATAGCGTATGTTTGTGCCTCATTAAAGGTTTTCATTTTAAAATATTTTAATAATTCAATTTCCTGATCGACAAATATCAATCATCTATCTGTCAATAGATGTCAGCAGATGACTGGAGTTTGCCCTGAAGGACAGCTGGTAAAAAAAAAGTTACCTTATCAAAACTGTAAACATGAACAGCATTTAGTCCATCCTTAGTGTCTCTAAAAAGCTCAGAAAAAAACTTTACTGTTTCAGCAGCCTCAGGCACCATGCATTTTAAAACATCAGCGTTGCACAGCGTCTGCCTTATTCATTTCAGCAGCGTAACTATAGTAACATACCTGATAAAATGAAGACCATTGAGCTGCTTTTCATAGTTCCATCGCTGGTGCATTGACAGCCAAGTGTGATTGCGCACTTGGACTTCCCACGATGTGGTGCCAATGCTATTAAAGCTTTTACTCCTGTTACCGACAGGAGTGGGGTACCATACTTATTTAGGGTTTACCTGCTGCTCATTTAGTTTCCTTTGTATCTCTTCAGAATCGCTGGTTTCATACACGATAGGTTTGGACAGCTCTGATTCTATGTGACCCAGCCATGATCTTAGGCTGCTCATGTTCTTATCCAGCTGCTGCACTGCAACCAAGGTCTCCTTCAGTTTCTTCACTCTGCCAGGTAATGATAAAATAAATCACTTTATTATGGCTGTCAGTATAACATTGTTAGACCAGTATTTAAGCTCATCAGCTGCAAAAAAACATGTAGCTATAGCAATAGTAAAACCATATGACTGCTGTGGGGCCCAAAAACATAGGAGGCTCAGCGCAGATGGAATTCATAATTCACAAGACCTCTCTTGGCAGAAACTTAGCATGAAAAATAAAGACAGACACACAGCTTAAGCACTTTTTGGTGTTGTTACTTACCTTGCTACAGCTCTGTGTAGGAGACTAGAGGCTGTTATTTTTCCCAGCATTGTTGATGGCCAGACAGTGGTTCAGCAAGTGTGGTGTTTGTTGTGCAGGGTGCTGGACAAGTACAGTCTGCCAGGGCAATCTTATGGCAGATTTATGAATATTAGCTGAACCTATGATGAGGCTCTATGGAAGCTGAAGTAATATGCCACAGGACCAAACTACCTGACACTTATTGCGCTATGTTATGCTGCCCTAAAGTTTATCCAGTGCTGGAAAAATCCTTCATTTTGTTTGGATGTGATCATTCCACTACCATTATGAACTACAGTCTTTTTTTATTAGTTGAGTATTAAAACAGACAACAAGCCCTGGAATGTAAAAAAGAGTATTATAGACACAGAAATCTGTCTCTTGTCCGTGCAACAAATGGCACAACTTGCAACAGATTCATGATTTGGAACACATTTGGTGCCCAATTCTGCAGCAGATTCATATGGTGTATATGAATATGCTGCAGAATAAAGTGCAGAATAAAGTGTATATGAATCTGCTGCAGAATAAAGTGCAGAATAAAGTGTATATGAATCTGCTGCAGAATAAAGTTTATCCAGTGCTGGAAAAATCCTTCATTTTGTTTGGATGTGATCATTCCACTACCATTATGAACTACAGTCTTTTTTTATTAGTTGAGTATTAAAACAGACAACAAGCCCAGGAATGTAAAAAAGAGTATTATATATAGGGTTGCACAGATACTTTTCGAGTACCAGTGCAGATACTTGGCATTTTCATGAGAACTACCAGGGTTGCAGTGGTTGCAGTTGGGACCTAGCTCTGGTGCTCCACCACTGTCATGAAATCATTAGTCTGTATTGTTTTAGAAAAACTGTCACATGACAATAAACAAAAATGTATCAGTACTCGTACTTGTAAGTACTCGGCAAGTACCAGTACTCGTACTCGCAAAACTGGTATCTGTGCATCCCTTTATTTATATTTATAAAAACAAAATCGTACATTAAAACAGAGATGTACAAATCCCGGGAGTTCCGTGTGCTCCTTACACATGACAGCTGCGTCCTAATTTTTTAATTTTTCTCTAGTGTAGTCTTGGAGCTAAAAAGTATTGGTACATGTACTCGTACTTGTACCGAGTACTGTACTTGGTATCTGTGCAACCCTAATTATATACACAGAAATCTGTCTCTTGTCCGTGCAACAAATGGCACAACTTGCAACAGATTCATGAATGAATATGAATCTGCTGCAGAATTGCCCCAGACACAATTTTGTCTGCTACCGAGTACATGTGACACAATTGACTGCATTATAGGAGAGGTCTTATTTACCTCTACTCTTCTTATCCTGATATGGCTGTATTTCGTAATTAATTTGTTGCAGCCATAGTGCTAGAAGGTAAAAGTTTTGCACAGATCAGAAAAACGGAAATAGCAAGAAAACGTTTGCATGGTTTTGTGAATTTGGCGCAGGACTTTTCGATACAGCCATAGGGCCAGAAAAGTATTGCAAACGCTTTACTGCATCTCTCCCCATGTTTCCATTGTGTAACCTAAAAATGGTAGCAAGAACATGGTTGCTTTAACTCCAATAAAACCTATAGAATGCAATAAGTCACCAAAATATGAGAGACCGTAAAGAACGCATTACATATACACAATATATCAAGATGATAAGGCAAATTAGTTTAATTAGCTGTGGATGCTAAAGCTTCTCTTACACCATAGCTGTCCACTCAGATTATTTAAAGCTATATCAACAATTTGTGGTCCACACATGCAAATGTCAGCTTTAGCCTCATGCGCAATTAGAATTCAAACATGAAAATGCAATGTTACTTACACAATTTCATTTCTGCCATAACAAATATATAAAGCAGTAGTATACTGTATGTGCACTACTGCAGAAGTGGAAAGAATTCCCTGAGGACACAGTACTGCTATAAAAAGCATCATTATCAGTTTAGTACAAAGTATGGAACAATACATATTTCACATCTCTAACGTTCCAGTTTATATTTAGATCCCTTCAGACAAAGCTTACATCACCCTGAGCAGAGTAGGGCTGCTAAGAGCTAGCACTACACACAGTATACAAGAACTCCCATATGTCTTTGCACAATTAAAAAATCCAACACCGTTATGTACTTTCTTTCTTTCTCTGTATACCACATCAGATCAGATGCATACAATAAGGATAAGTACAAAGTAAAGCCGCAGTATAGAAAGGGCAGAGAATACTCATATACCTGTATGTTACTTTCTAGCAATTTAGAATAAAACGTATTTATTCTTATTTTAAAATACATTTGTTCCTCTGTGCAATCAGCAGAGGAAAGATTTAATGTATGTTACGCTCCGAATCGTAACAGAGACTCCATGTACCGTATAAAACAGTTCATTACTTCCAGCTCAATGCAAATAAAATTAGAGCTGTTTGATTTTTATTTCTAGCTATAGTATACTGAATAGGCACGTTCTTCCTGAGCTTGCGTGGGTTTACTTCGGGTACTCCGGTTTACTCCCACACTCCAAATACATAATGAAAGGTTAGTTGGCTCCTGTCTAAATAGGACCGTATATATTAAAGTGAGGTTGGGATTTTAGATTGTAAGCTCCTTGAAGGCAGGCACTGATGTCAATGTACTGTATGTAAAGAGCTGTGAAATTGCTGGTGCTATATAAATGCTTGTAATAAATAGATTCATACATTTTTTTTCCACTAAGGCTAAACAGGAAAAAAAAAAGTGTTTCTATGCTAGAAATACAAGTAACACTAACTGTACTAAGCAAACTGGAGGCACAACTTTTTCCACAATGTAAGTTCAGAAAAAGCAACACATATTTCAATGGAACAACAGCAAAGTTGGGGTTCCTATGCCTTTCAAGTCAAGCGCATGTAAACAAGAGAAAAAAAAAAGGAGCTGTATGTGGTCATTTCTTTCCATCAGCATATCATAGCTCAGCAGGACTAAACTAGAAAAATGGCTAAGATACAGTGCTAGAGGCTTGCTTTGCCTGTTGAGTTCTATGTAAGCTTTGCTATAATACAATATAAAGTGGGTATGGGGGCACAAACATGACATTTTCCAGACACTGGGTTGCATTTTAGTTGCTCTTTCACTGCACAATAATTGGATGGAATATTGGTAACTGGCTATATCTAATAATTTCATTAGCTACTGTATTCAACACCATTCTTCTGCTTTTCGATTGGATTGTAGTTCTTTAGGGCGCTTTTCTAAAGGAGTAAATGATTTTCAAAGATAATGCATACTTAGCTTAGTAAATACGAATTTAGTACGAATTTCAACAGTAAATGTAGTTTTTGTTTGGAAAACGCCATTTATTCCAAAATAGAATGTTAAATGAAATGTAAATACGGACGACAATACGCACGTTTCTGATCTCAGTATCAAGCGTTCCAACAGGATTTTTTTTACGAACGTTCGTGAAAAAATCTACCCTTGTATACCCTACTTAACTTGCAGCACTACCTAAAGGACCCTTCCACCAACATTATCTTAATGGGAGTTGTAATCTCTATACTATGTAAACAGTATTCTCTACCCCTTTACTAAAGCATCCTCCTTCCGTTAAAATATCTATACATATCCTTAGACTGATGTTGATGATTAAAATAAATCACATTAAACTTGCATTTGCCAAGTAGATTAAAGTTACATTCCCCACTTGTGACCAAAGTAAAGAACAGAAGATATTCTGCCATAACCTGACATAGAAATGAAGAAATATTTATATGGTTGATGGCTAAAAAAATGACATGACATCGATATTAATTTCATTCCAAATGCATACATGTGTGCAAGTGGCTGTGTGTGAATGGGGTTATTGTTATCTGGTCCCAAGAAGATCAATTTTACTACACACAGTTGGAATCCTGTCTGGTACCATAACTGACACACACTGCAAGCAACTTCTGTGAAATATTTAAAGTTAGAAGCTTGCACATGCGTATTCGTTAATGATATTCGAATATTTCTTTACATAAAGGTAATTTAAGCTTCAGTCTGATATGCCATGTTAAATCTATAGCATGCAAAACATCATAAGTCTGTTTCTTGCCTTGAGACATCGCAGTCACAGTCGGGAAGTTCAGAATCCTCTATGCTGTCCTCTGCCATCTTATGCACGCCTAAATCAGCAATGGCTGACGCAAGGACCATAAACGTACTCATCAGTAGAAGCAAAACCATGAGCAATTAATGCTCACAGAAAGATTAAAAAACCCTTTTCACTTCTGTGGGGAACACAGAAATGAGGGGAGCACACAGGCACAAAAAACTCTTGTGAGTGCTGGGCGTGCAATCTGAGACCGAGTGTTTGGACAACTGCTCACGCTTCTATAAAAAGACCCCTCTCAGAAGAATGTAAGAGATATGTGTCCGTGAATGAGGTCTGCAAACAGAATATGTCCTTGTAGTGTTGTGCAAGTCTGCAGGACAGTCACTACATAGAGAGCCTGCATATGACAAATGCCTATGATATCCAACTTTATAAGAAGAAATGTTGGACACAAGTTTATTTGAGGCTAGATTTGCTTTTTGCTTGATGCATTTTCTATTAGAAACAATAAGAACACATCAGTGAAGCACATCAGTACATGTACAATGTGACGCACAGCAATGCATCATAATGCACATTAATGTGCATTATGATGTGAACTTACATTTAATACAAAGTCCGTTGCAACGTGCATTAAAGATATGTGACAAACCCGTTTTACTCATAGCATGACACCTACATACTATGGTTCTGTGGGTGCGGAATTGGTACCCTGGCACATTTCCTGAGTTGCATGTGTCCTCCATCTAATATTGAGGCATTTGATTCACACACAAATGTCTGCTGTTTCTTTTTGGAATTGCTGTACCTTATTGTCTTTTTTTGTATTCAATTGTAAAACTTAAAATAAAGAATTTATTTAAAAAAATGTAAAATGTGTGACACTGTGTTGTGTTGCACTTCTGTTGATTTCAATGGAGAACACATCAGAAGAAAAAACACATTCATATGAATACATCCGTGCATTTACGCCTATGCCCATACATTACCATGCATTTTCTCACCTTCTACAGTGGGGCTAACTGCTGTAATGGAAGCTCCCATATATTGCAACTATAAGGCCTGTTTACACTATAAGCATTGGGTTGTGCTAGGAAGCCTTGCCCAATGCAGTCCCTATACACAGAACAGGTAAACTGCTTTATGTCCTATTAGTTCAGTGTGCTGAAAAAAGTAGGACAAGCAGTAGTTTGCATGTTGCAATACACTACATCTTATTTTAAAATGCTGCAGTGAATAGACAGGAATAAAATGTAGTTTCATTTAATTTGCGGTACAATATGGCCACTAGTGTGAATGAGCCCTATGTTTTGCACATATGCAGAGAAAAGGCCATTCTACTTTACTTTGGTAAAAGGTATGAATGCAAATCATTGCAAGTGATTTTGATTCATTGCGGTACAGCTAATAAACCTCAGCAGTTGTTGCTGGCTATGTGAAAAAAAAAACAGCTTGTGAATTATGGTTACAGAGCAGTTCAATATAATTCACAAAACTTACTAATTGTCACATACACTGTTCTACTGCCATTAGCAAATTCTTTTTTTTAAATTCTTTTATGGAATTGAACAAATGTTTTCACTTTCTGACTCACATTTGAGTTATAGAATAATAATAATTCAATAGCAGCTTCCCCTCTGCACATTGAGCCCCGGCAGTCGGCACTGCCACCATTCAGAGAATGTCTTGCATTTTTTTCAATCAATACAAGGCTTTCTCTGATTGGACTAAGTGCAGATTGTGACATTATCCACCCCTCCTCTCCACCATGTCCAATCAGAGAACTTCTTATATTTATTTTTAAAAAAATAGGTGTTTTGTGAATGTCTGAGGTGCTGAGCATGCGACTCCCTGTGCCCAGTGTGCAGAGAGAAAGCTGCTGGAGCATGAGCTGAAAGATCACAGCTATCACTGTATGTAGTATGGACTACTACAGTGATTTTCAGCATCCCCAGAGGCTCTCTGGATTTTAGATTACAATGAAGCTTACAATGAGCCAAGCTGGACCAATGTAAGTTTGCAAAAACAAACTTCTTGGAGTTCTGCTTTAATAGTGAACTTCTCAAAGTGGTAATTTCTGGCTTAGACACGGCCAGTGTCACCCTAATCCAGGAAGTATGTAACTGGTCAGATCACCAGGTGAAAATATACCGAACAAAGGAAAACAAACACAGCCACCACAATTATGAAATGGTAAGGTGCATATTTTACATTTTTGTTTTTGGGTTTAGATACACCTTAAGTGTGTTCTGGCACTGTTCAATAATTGTTAAAAAAATCAGCTTCAGTCAACCTATTGGGCCTTGGAAATAGCACATGGCTTAATTGCATAACACCATAAAACCATGCAACAGTATTGTACTAAGCCAGCATAGTCATCACTGCACACAAGGAGTTCCAAAAGCTACATGTCACACCCTAGTGGCAGTAAAGGAGTGAACTGAATAACTAGCATGCCCCTGTATCACTGAAATACTTACTGACTAAGTGCCCATGTTGTGCTTGCATTATGTTACAGGTCTAATGATTCAGCGCCATGTGGTGCGTGGGAAAAAATAGTGTACAGTTATTTACAGTACTATGCATTAGTATACATTGTTTCAGCTGTAGATTAGAAAGAAAGTGCTCAATGAATGGTGCTGTGGTATACAATATAATTAAATATGATTTCTGCACCAATCCCTGGATTATAGTTCTGAACATCAATATTACTACATAGTTTACTCAAGTAGCTTCTCTTTGGGGCAATATGATTAGAACAACTTGGAGTTACTTGGTCCAGTGGAGGAACAAGTAACTGAAGGTGTATAGTGGAGCTGCACTGGCATTTTTTTATTTACCTGTAACAACTATTACTTTCGGAAAAGGCTTTGATTAAAGTGCAACTATAGCCCAAACCTTTTTTCAGTTTTGGATCGAGTAGGGAAGGGTTAAAACATTCATATACCTTGCACCAATAAGGTCCAGAAGATGCTGCCATCTGTCATTAACTTTGCTCAGCTTGTATTCGATCTCTGATGCCTTGCTCTCGTGGCTGGCCTTGGCCAATCTCTCTCCCATTTGTTGCAGCTGGATTTTGTTTTCCCGGAAAACTGCAATTTCCTCCTGGTAGTCCTGAACAGCACAAACACAAAATCATCAGTGTCAGAAAAAGACCTGCCTGTCTACATATAAACCAGTCAGATTCTTGCTTTCATGTTCTCAATTTTCACCAAGGTATGCTAATAATACAAAATAATAATACTGTAGATCAACCTTTCTCAACCAGCAGTTCTGTGGAACCATAGGGTTTCTTCACAGATAGCTAGGGGTTCCTTGAGCAGTGAACAGTGGTTGATAGATTCCCCACCAGTCATAGTTCTGGTACTGATGTCACTTAGCAGGGAGCACTACTCTCACCATCAATGTAACCGGGCATTCTTTCCTACTGACCACCAATGTGGGGATACTTTCTTCTTTTTTACATTTTAAATGAGCTTTTTTCACCAACTTCCTTTGAAAGATAACCAGTATTCCACTGATGACCACCAATGAAATGGAAATTTCTCCTATGACCACTACAATTTTTACTCTGTGAATTTCTTCTTTAGCTATGATTATTATTTTGTTGCATAATTTTTTTTTTAAGAAGTTGTTATAGTATAGAAGAGGTGGTGTTAAAAATGATGCACTCTGAGTGTCAAAGTTATTATTCCTTTATTATTATCTCTACAAGCTACTGAACATGCTAATATACCATGAGCTGTAGATACAACAACTTTTAGTAAGGGTTACCTGAGAACTATATATTACTTCAAGGGTTCCTCCATGGTAAAAAAAAAAAAAAATGAGAAATGCTGAAAAAGGATATTTTTCATCCTGGGAATATGTTAAATCTTCACTCTCTCGCAGAGCTACAATTGGTGCTTGTAACTGACATTTACCTTAGAGGATCAAAAAGGATTTTTTTTTTGTCTGTTAGAGCAAAGTGAACCACGTTTTATAAGACTTTCTTGGCCATCCTCTGTGGGTTTAGAGTTCTGTATATTATTTATTTAATATTATTGACTATAGGTTTTTAGGATTGTGTCTTCTTTTAACCTAACTATGTAACATGTATACAAGATATATGTTCTTGGAAAGAACATGAAAGAGGAAGTCTGGAAAGAAGTAGTAAATCATCTTCCCACATTAATTTTATTTCCGTTCTTAACCCACTCCTCATAATCACCCTCATCAATAACTCCTGCACTGTTGCTGCATTCTTGTCTCTCTGTACAGTATAATATGTAACGGTCTGGAGCCATATCTCCCCCTGATAAGTGAGTAAGTAATGCAGAGATGGATGGTAGCAACACAGGATGGGCAGAGGTGGGTAGATACAGGGGGTCACCAATGCTTAGGCATGTCACTCTTTAAAGTGACCCTATCACTAACTCCATAAAATAAAATGGAAAGCAGCCTGCAAAGAAGAAGATGAATATTCAGCAGGCAGTGTGTCACCAATGCGTGGAAGGCAGGGGGTCACCCAGTGTGTCACCAATGCGTAGAAGGCATGTCACTCATTAAAGTGACCCCATCACTAACTCCATAAAATAAAATGGAAAGCAGCCTGCAAAGAAGAAGATGAATATTCAGCAGGCAGTGCGTCATATCTTCATACTCCAACAATTGCAAGTGTGTTGGATTTCTTGCTGGGCACTGTGGTTCCTTCCACCCACCACTACATGGCACAGTAGTAACAAAGGGGTCAGTGGGAACAACCACAGAGGGGGACCAGGCATCCTAACCACCTGGAAATGTCAGATACAAGTACCAATTGTAGCTCTGTGCGAGAGCGAAGATTTAACATGCTGCTAGCCAGAAAGAAGAGTATTAATTTCTTCTTTTGCTGACTGCTTCCAGTTTTAGTTTGTGGAGTTAGTGACAGGGTCACTTTAGAGTCTCTCCATAAAATAAAATGGAAGAATAACAACTTGGTGGAGCAATGAATAACAACTTGGTGGAGCCGGCCGTGATCTCACGGCTGGCTCCGGCCAGTTGCAATGACAGATCGGTCATTGCAACTGGGCAGTGCCTTCGCCTAGCTTTGTGAATAATCCTCCAAGTGTTTTTTCTCACTCAATTCTGCGGGGCTGCATGAGCTATAATCGTAACGTTTATGGTTAGCTTAAGGCAACTATAGTGATGAAGCGCAGGTGCCTTGTTGTCCATACAATTATCTGTATATGTCTACAAATGAATCCTCATAGAGCCCTTGCCTCCACAGAGGCAGGAACTGATTTAATATCACAAAGAAATTACAGGCTCATTGCATTTTAGAACTGTACATAAGCAAGGTAAGGTTCATGTTAATGTAGAGTTAGGTCTCCATATCACTGAGTAGCAATACGCAACGTAATTTGTAAGCAAATCGGCTAAATAACTTATTATACACAGTTGTGTTTCAGGTTGCACAAGGTGACATAAGTGAATGCACTTTGATTTTTAAAAAGGGCCCCCACAGGCACAACATTTTGTGCTGAAACACCTCTAGCTGAAATTAGTCAAGTCTTATTTGCCTAAATATACAGCACTGTTCATATGGAACAAATGACCATCAAATACATAAACCATACAGGGTAATAAAAGTATACTAGTTGATGCATTCACTAATTAGTGTGTACAACCCCGTGTCAGATCAAGGTAATGCTCAAGTTAAAAGAAACAGTTTTAATGTGAGCACCTTTCTTAGCTTGTCAATCATCTCTTCAATGCTGATGTCCCCATTGTGAGAGACCTTGCTTTCCATCTGTGTCAGCCACTCACACAGCTCTTTGTTCTTTTCATTGAATATTGCCCACTCATTAAGCCTTTCACTGACTTGCTGCCGACGTAAAGAGACCTGTAATTAGAAAACACAGCCAAGGTTGACCTACCAAACTTTAGCTTAATCTAAATCAGCACTTGCAAATGTGTGAACACTTCACCCTGCATTCTAAACTTACACAGGTTACATCACTAATGTGATTTAGAAAAAGCTCGGACGCTAAATAACAACATAGAATATTACAACGTATAGCGACACACATATACAACATATAAAACATACAATATTACAACATTGGAAATGATACTTACAAAATAATCTGCCTTGAACAGCAATAACGTTATTACTGGAGCAGTTATTCATACTACTAAACCTGCAGAATAAGCAGAGTCTCCGTGAAGTGCTCTGTTTAATTTTAAAACTAGAAATGGTACATTTCCTGTTGGTTTCACCTCAGAAAACGAGCAGAGGAAATAACTGTGATATGCTTTGCTAATTGTCACATCCGGGAGACTTTAGGCATCTGTAGTGTTTGTCAAAATATACATCTGTAAAACCCACAATGGCATATACACATGCAATAGAACCGTGTGCAGGAAGTCAGTATATCAGCTTTAACATGGAAAGTGTCCAGAACCTGCACTGACTGCTGTCATTGTTAGCTACATCCAAATCAGCTAAGTACTGCACTATTACTAGCACGTTGTGGTGTGTGATATCTTCCAATGCAGCTTTTCAGTCCCTAGATATGGTAGCTGCATTGGTTTCTTTTTTTAAGCTCTTTCCCATTATTTTCATACAGTGTTCCTGACGGTAATATCTCCTGATGTAGGGTGGCAATGCTCACTGACTGCACTGTATCTATGGAGAAGCGTCGTCGTTCTAGGCTGCTTTCCTGATATGTACTACAAACACCTCCTTCTCTGTTCATCTCCATTACATAGGGAGGAGGTGTTCTGTAGTTCACAGATGAGTACCGGAAAAGCTGATAACACTGTTTGAGATATCAGTTCAGCGAACAGGAAGTTAAAAGGACACTGGAATTCTGGTGAAACCAACAGGTAATGTGGCTAAAACATCCAAGACAGGGTAGGCAACTCAGCACTCCAACTCAAGTCCCATAAAAGAATTCCAAGACTGACAGCCACAGGCATGACCCCCCAGAGGCAGAGGTATGATGGGATTTATAGTTTTACCTAGGGCTGTCCTTATATAGAGGCATTCTGAGACTTTTGTCTCAGGCAGTGCCTTATTCAATCAAATGACAGGTAGCAGGCAGAGCGGCATGTTGGCAGTGCACTATGCCTGCCTCCCACGCCCAGAGCATACCCCACAAGTCTGTACTGAAGCTCACATAAAATGCATGCTGCTTGGGCTGCCCAATAGGTTGGTCCCAGGCAGCCCAATCCTTCTGTTCACAACACAAGGAGGACGACCCATCATGCCTCTTCTTCTCATAACCACCTCTACCACACTTTGCAGGGACAAAAAACTGCATATGTATGTATGTATGCATCTGAGTGTATGTAAGTGTGTGTGTGTGTGTGTGTGTATGTATATACTGCAACTATGTATGTATGTAAGTATGCATCTGAGTGTATGTAAGTGTGTGTGTGTTTGCATGTATATACTGTAACTCTGTATATATGCATCTGAGAGTATGTAAGTGTGTGTTTGTATGTGTATATACTGTAACTCTGTATGTATGTCAGTATGCATCTGAGTGTATGTAAGTGTGAGTGTGTGTGTTTGTGTATATGTATATGTACAAAAAACCCTAAAATTAAATCCTTCTGCATTTTCTACACCTGTGATTTAACCCTACACTAAAAAGAACAGCACCTTGCAGCTAAATATGAATAATTATCAAAATCTTCAGTGAAAAGAGGTTCACTCTTGTGAGTCACTGCATCACTCCCTCTTTATACTAAGAAGGGGACTAGCTCAATCAAGTCACAAAGGAATTTCCAACAAGTCAATAATAAGTGCTTTCATCACCCCCTAATGCAGCCTTCAATGGCCTGATCCTTGCCGAAAGTTGTATCAGGTTTTAAATGGAGGGCGGAATCGGGCAGTTTATAGCCATCTTTAGACACCAGAATCTCAAGCCTTGGTATTCAAATACTACCTATCCTGCAGGCTGCAGAGGCTCCCAGGGAACTCTGAAGACTAAAATAAGATATGTGCAGGTCTCTCTATGTGTATCCATACAGGGTCTCCTCTCATGTGGATAACAACGAGATAACTGGAAGGTTTACTATAAATTGTAATTTTAAAAAATGTAAACAAAAATCACCTGGGAACTTCCCCCAGAAACCAGGTATACTGTAGTTACAAGCATGACTAAACCAGATTACTGCACCAAACTGAGCTTTCATTTATGAAGAAATAAAAATGGTACAGGTAAATGTTTAATATATAATATCAGAAGATCATAAACCTTGGATCTTAACTGTGGGCCTGCCTTGACTAACCGAAACAATTATAATAGATGACTTATTTCTGGATCTCTGAGATTTGGCTAGAAAAGAATATGAACGTTAAATATTCTCTTGCCTGAAGGTTGGATTAAGAAAATGATCTTCTCGTTCTTTAAAACTTTGTATCCCAATCGCATAAAAAGAAAGGCTAATAGAAATGCATACAATCTGAACTCCTGTCAGATATAAAAGGCACAAATGAACGCTGCTCTGTACTCATAAATACATTCTTTTTTAAATGCAAGCAGTGTAAGTACCTGACCTGGTGTCAGCCCTTGACCAGTCCATGTACAGCAGCAGTAAGGCTGAGAGAGGAAAAGGCAATGCAAAAAGCCAGTCAGCTGTGGTGTAGGTCTCATGTGCTAACAAGGGACATGCTAATAGGAGGAGAGAACAGAGTGACAGAGAGATGCACTCATCAATAAACTGCTTCTCCTCCTATCCAGTCACAGGATTTGGGTAGGAAGGAACAAAACCTGAAAGTGTTATTTAACTGTAGCAAAGAAAAATCAGGTCCTTCTGTCCTACTAGACAGGGTTGTGCTGTGTGGTAGAGTTATGTAAAGATCAGAAACGGATGGATAAAAATAAAAATCCTTTACCAGGCAAAACCGCTCACATATGTTTTTCATGCGTGTATTGAGCTGTTTGCCTGAATCACCAAACATTATTTTATGGTTGCGATGATAATGGTTTGTTTTTTACAGAGCATAACAACAACGCAAACAATGAGGTAGGTAGAGTGACAAGTGGGTGTTCATTTTCATTAGGATCTCCTGATTGAATTACCTGATGACACAGTTCCTCCCACTGTCTCTGCAGAAGTTCAATGCGCTCATTAAGAATGGAAATATCATCTGCACTAATAAATGGTGAAAAGGTGTCCTTCAGTTCTGTCAGATGAACAAGATCCTCCACCCATCCTTCCACTGCATTTTCAAGTTCCTGTAAGAGCACAGCCATAGTATAAATAATTTACAAATACAGGAGATTTGTAAATGTTATTAATAAAACAGTCCTGATAAGTAATTAACATGTAGCTACATTCTAGACGCAGTTATCAGAGCTATCCTCTGCTCCTTACCTTGCATCTGATCTGTTCTGTATGCAGTTCATCATGATGGACAGGTAGAGGCTGAGAGAGTTTTTTCCGGAATGTTCTAAGCTTTTCCAAGGAATCTGCTACTCCTTTTTCACATTTCTCCCAGTCCTGAAAAGGACACATTTTCAAAGTGTTTCTAGGTATAAGTAACAAGGGCAGTAACAAAGACAAACCTCAAATTGTACTGCACAGCATGCACTGCAGAGCAATCTATGTCAGGATTAGCCTTTCAAGGAAAAGTCTGCAAAGTCAGGGATTTGTTTCAGATCTGAAAAAAGAAAGCCACACAATGCTCTGCACTACATCTCCTTACATCTATAGGAAGTGATAGTTCCTGTAATATACTGATAATGCAGAATTTGAAAAATGGTCCAGAAATTTGCATTTTTTTTTAAGTCCTTTATTTCAGCATATTCAATGTTTGGGGCAGTAGTAGAACATAAGAGAGTGTGCCAGGTCCTCAATAGAAAGCAATAGGTGAATCATTAAATTATATCATATACTGTATTTCTATGAATGGCAAATATAACAACCCAGATGTGGTCCAGCAGCAATATCAATGACTGCATTATAAATACATTGAATATTAACAAGACCTCTAATTCCCACTGAAGAATGAGATGTCCAGATATGCAGTGACTGTGGCTCAATCCAGTGAACATGCAAGCAGCGAATGTGCTTTATAGAATAAAGTTTTATTAGTCTGACAAAAGTTACAGAAAGTCATTCCACGTGCTACAACACCATCACTTGTATAGCAGCCGGGAGGCCTTGCCGACATTTCCACAATCTTGTGGTGCCATGCACCTGCTACCCATAACCATAAATGGTGCAATATACATATAGTTTGATGTAATAGACCTCCCCCAGCTGAGAGTTATATGGTGGTACATGTCATGACCAAGGGTTGCTCTAAGGCACAATAATCATGGTATAGACATGGGAGGAGAAAAAGAAAGTGAGAGAATTATAAGAGAAAAGAGTACAGGGTGGGGTGTAGGAAAGGGGGGCAAGTAACTTGATCAGGAAAATAAAAACCCTCCTCTACATACACTGCAGGTTTGCTTACTAGGAAATGGCTGGAAAGTGCAGTGAATCCAAGAAGGTAATCCAGAGCCCAACTAGTAATATAGGTGGAATACCCTTCATAGTATTGCGCCATCAGTTTCTCTAAGCATTTCAAGTGGGCCAGTTCAAAGCGCCATTCTGGAGAATGTGCTTTATAACTATGGAACAAATGGCAAAAAACCTAAGAAGCTAATATGTGGCTAATCAAGGAACTCATAATTCTTGCCTCATTCAAACTTTTGCCAACTATATCTATATATTTGAGCAATTGTTGTGTATCTTACCTATAATATATGTCAAGCAATAATAATCTATGGAGAAGTCTTTGATGCCTAAGCAAGTGCATCAGCAGGACAGAAGTTCCAGAATTCGAGTAAATCAGGTAACTGTTAACAAAAAGGTGTGTCTGACCTAGTGGGGTTAGCTTACTAAAGACAAATAGGCTGTTCACTTTGCAAGGGAATTTTCATAAATTTCTCCTTAGCTGCACATGAGTGGATGAAGGAATTTAGCAGAGCTTCACCTCATTCCCAAAGTGAAAAGTCTCGTAGACTCTGCTCCCCTGCCTAATGCACTACTATGCAGTTGTTCTTTAAAAAAAGCTCTAGATACTCTGAAACACATGGATATTACCTCACATATATAATATGAGCTAAACAACGCAGCAGTGATAACATTATTCAAGTTGCTCCAATTGTATTACTGCAGGGGACTGAGAGTGTGCTGTATATATCCTGAACATGCCTGCTGCAGGCCTTCATCATATTGTGCACTGGTAAATCTAACACAATGGCAAAGAACCTGTGACAGCATTTACTACATCTGCTTAGTGTACGACACTATCCACATACTAAAGCCAATTTCTATGGGAATAAATATAAAGAGGATGGCACATACTTTCAGTAGGAATGCAAGCTGTTTCTTCTGTTCCTCCAGTCTCACTGTGGTGGCCTTCCATCTCTCTTGAATGTCGATGAGCTCTGCCTGCAAGGAAGCCTCCGCCCCACCATCAGCAGAGAGAAGCAGCTGCTTCCCAGTCTCCACAGTCAGGATGTAGCTCCCTTGCTGTCTGTGCAGTACTCTGTCTCTCAGCTGCAACATCAAACACATTTGCATCTCGTATCAATAACATGCATGTACAAATAGGCTTCACAGGGAGAATGCAACTATGCATATCTCACCTTAGGGCTGATTTAAAAAAAGAAAAGTGTGGGTTGCCATAGCAACCAACTAAATTCACCCTTATTTAGCCACCAAAAATTAGAAGCTTTAGTCTGATTGGTTGATGTGTAACACACCTCCAGTTTTCCGTTCGCTTCAGAAATCAGTCCCAAATGTGAAAATCAATTTCAAGATGAACTACAATATTTCAGATAAGTCCAGCAAATAGAGTTCATCATATCTGTGCAAGAGCAGTAAGTAAATGGATACCTGGACTTCATCCAGAAGGTTCCTGGCTTGCTGTAGGGGTATTGGGATGCTCCCCAGGCCTGTCACTGGCTGATAGGACATCTGCGCCAGCCACTTGCGCAGCTTCTCTGCCATCTCTCTGTATCGTTGCCACTGACGTATTTGACTGTCGATTATCCCCCTTCTCTGTTGAGCCCGACGGATTACTCCTTCCCATTGGTTACTCAGCAGGGTAAGTTTAAGGTTAAACTCATCCCTAGCAAATGAAGGTGAGCTGATTAAATATAGAGATTACACGGGAACATTCACTGGCAATGATGAAAGAGTACCATTAAAATGAACGGATGGAATAGAAGTACTAAACCAACAGTTTGCATACAAAGTTTACATTTAGTTTAAACAATTCTACATAATTATGAGCAAGTATTTTTTCAAAAAAGGTGAAAAAAGAAAACTAAAAATAATAAAAAATAAGATTGTCTTTCAGCTTGTACCTATTATCAGAGCTTTGTCCAAATCTTAAAGCTTGGAAAGATATAATAAGCAGAAAATGGCTTCAGTTCCAACAACAGTCGTGCTAGCTTCTGACCCTTTCAGTGCCTGATAATTGATCATTGAGGCATGTCAAGCACAACTTCAAAAATGTGTGTTGCCATTTGATTAATCATTGAAAGTGTACAGATACTTCAAATCACCATCTGAGAAATAAGGGTGGACAATGAACCTGAAGCTGGCCATACATTATGTGCGTTTGCAAAGTGGGTGCCGCTGTCGGTACATTTTCAGCCAGCATCCCTCAATCAGCTGATTGAAGGAGCTGGTTGGGAAATCTTCAAAACAAACAGAGTCGGCTGTCAATGAGGTGCTGGCTCTGTTCAGGTATTCTGACAGCGGCCGTTTTCAGGATACAAAAGAAACAGCAGGGATTCCTCGATTAACGCTGGGTGGAGGAACCTGTTCTATTTTTTCGTTGAGCCCGCGGGTATGGCAAGCTTAAGACAGCAGGAAACATAAACAGGCATTTTATGAACCCAGACATTGAGTTCCTCAATGTCCATACACCACGTAGAATTGATCAATCCCAGGATCCCAGGATGAGATTTACCATTAATGAAAACTCACAAGACACTCACTCACAAGTGTGAACACAGCCTTATCTTTTAAAAGAGCTATAATAGATGCATTTAGTGATATATGTACCTATCATCCACTTGTCCTTGCTCAAGAAGCCTTTGTCCATCAACGATG
This sequence comes from Nanorana parkeri, assembly GCF_000935625.1. Lineage (NCBI taxonomy): Eukaryota > Metazoa > Chordata > Amphibia > Anura > Dicroglossidae > Nanorana > Nanorana parkeri. Next base: position 1,015,211 of record NW_017306718.1, on the reverse strand, counting down.
ATAGAGTGCAAAATCTGCTGGCGACTGAACATTTCCGCTTGGAATAGCTGGAGAATAACAGAAATCACGTATTGACTTGTTATATATGTATTATTTTATATGCAATGTATATGCTACATCATGCACATGCTGCTGTATCAGGTTCTCATTGAAAAAAGTAAAAACATTTGTTAAAGTGACCCTGTCATCACTGGAAAAATTTGTAAATCTGGAAAATATCTGGAAAAAATAAGATTTTTTTACCCGCAGCACCACCTACTGTTGAAGTTTCAAGGTTCAGACTTGGGCCTCACTTAAAACATGCCTGGGTTTGTTTGCAAAGGGATGTACTATGGTTGGACACTTGTATTGCAGACAGGCAATTGCTGTTACCATTAATGAGACTGCCAGCAAGAAGAGGTTAGTGTATGGCCTTATTTAGTAATAGAAGTAAAATCTGCTTTGTAACTTGCCTCATGAGCTCTCTGCTGTTCTAGTAGGCTCTGGTAGTTTCCAGGGATCTCCACTGCCAACTTCTGCTCAGTCTGAATCAAGAACTCCATCCACGTCTCACATTTTTCCAGGAAGGTCTGGTGGTGCAGCAAGAAGGACTGTAACTTACTAAAAGAAGAAAAAAGAGGTACTGTAAGTCATAATAGACAACACTGTAAGCCGAAGTGCTGTAAGCACTGTAAGCTGAGTCGAAGCTCCGACAGCTCACTTGCTCCCGTTCGCCCCTATTCTCATAGGGGCCGAATGGCAGTGAGTGAATAGCCAAATGCTGCCGAGCATTCCTACTGAAAGTATGTGCCATCCTCTTTATTTGGCTTGGCTATTCTGCTCGGACATTCCATGTTTAAGTATAAAGTAATTTGCAATAAATACTCTCTGCCTTTCTTTCAAGTGCCTACCTATGTTTTAGCCACAAGAGAAGCAAGCTTCCAAGAGACCTTACAAACTAGCTGATAGAGCCCCAAAATTCCTCTCAAAACTGAGTAATTAGCTTTGGATAGATGTACCCTTGGAGTCATCAGAAGATATAAATCTCTCTTAAAGCTTTATTACATCGTTCATACATTAGCCCTTAGATAAGAAATGTAAATTTGCTCTTTCAGTTACATGGAACACTTCCATATTTGTAGTGCAAGCTAATGCCTACTTGTAACATTACCATCTGTGCCAATGTCCTGACCAATATTTTCAATGGGATCGGAAATTTAGTTACATTAGACCTAAATGAGCTATTAGCTACAATGTGCTATGTCTCAATTGGACCCCTCAGCCTAAGGAATCCACCATCTTTTAAACCATGAATGGAAAATTAGGCTATGCAGTGGAAATCTATGTGTCCTGTCCCATGTTTGTGGTTAAACGGGAAACAGTTTAGGGAAATTTGCTACATTTCCTCGATATGAATATACTGAGCAGATCATGATCAATTTAATACCAAAGATACCTTAGTTATAATAAGGCTCTCAAAAATGCTGTCAAAACTGTTTCACATAGAGTTCAGCTTATATTCGGTAACAAAAATGTATCTCTATGTCATCAAGACATGACTGTAGCATTTAAATATAAAATGTTATACTATTAAAATATTCATATGCATGGAAGCACTGTAACAATAAAAGCTAGCCATGAAGCAAGGCAACACTGGGTAGGGTTTAGGGTTTAATAGGTTATATGGGTCATCTAAACAAGCCACCTGAATTTCAACCATATATTTAGCTGTTTGCAATCGAGGCCAAAATAGCTGATTTGGAAAAATTCTCCAATTCAGCTCACTCTCCAGTTCAGATATGTTGTCCTAGATTGTTCACTTCTCCTGCCTTCTACAATCTCTTCACCCTTTTTTTTTTTTTAATAACCCTGACAGATTACGGCTGCAGTCAGACATGTTTGGCAGTGATATAGTGCTTCATTAGACAGTTGCTGCAACTTTTTAAGAAGAAATTATAATGTTAACCTTACCTGAATCTTTCTGTTGTCTGAGATGATACCGTTGTCCAGTCTCTATTTAAACACTGCATCCTTTTGATTTCCTTGTCATTTAGTGGTAATCTGTATCCTAACTCATTGAGGCGATCCAAGCCTGGGCCCATGCTACTAAATTGCAACATTTGCCTCTGCAAAACACGAGTCAAAATCAATTCTAACAGCCATAAATTATTATAGGTTATACATCCACTCACAATTTCTGATGGGCCATGAAGTTTACAATAAGTTCAGCCCTGTCATGGCTTGAATTTCTACATAGCCAACGTTGGCTAGTGTGCCAGGAACACCAGTGATAGCACAAAAAAAACACACACCGATCATTCTTTTCATAGGAACACATCTGATTGCATAATAAAAGTTTGTGGCAAACCCATGCTTTTCAGCCCCATCCAGCTATGTTCTCTTTTCTTGTGGACATTATTTGAGGGACATCATTGATAGAGTACTTTGTATTTACTTATAAGGTTATCAGTTTGCCCTACACTGCTAGTTATCGCTTTTAGGTGCACTTAGTGTAGGGAGTCTTTTTCATTTAGTTTAGTATTTCTTGTGATTTTTTTAGTGTGATAGGATGGCTAGACAGTTGAAAAGGGTAAAAGGGGATGGTATAAGACTGGCCTGTCTTAAAACATACTCTCCCCACTGCTTAGATGCATCGTAGGCCACTGACACACATCAGCTCTAACAACAAGAGCGGACCATCTGCAACCGCTGATCGCTCATCTCTTGGTCTCTTCTTTTAATGGAAAGCGATGACAATCAGTAGGAATTTTCCTCTCCCTCTTCGCTCTTCCAGTGCTCACTGAAGCGACAGACAGGGGAGGAGGTGAACACACCTGGCTCTCAGCCATGTGCCAAGGGGCAAGCCAGTTGTCAGTAAGGCATCCGGGGTGGATCTTGACAATATGATCAGGGTCCTTCTTGGTTGCAGTACATATATGCTGACTTTGGGTCTCTGGAGTACATTAGTAAATGCATTTCTATATTATTACCCTATATTTGACAGTTCAAATGCCTTGAAAGAGGTACTAACTTTTAGTTCTTCCATCCTCTCTTGAATTATGGAAAGGTCTGATGAGCGGTTCGGGTCCTGGCCATTTAAAACCTCTCCTGCAGCGACAATCCAGGTTTCCAGGTTTTCCAGACTACTCACAAACGTTTCATAATCTAACACTCCAGCCTGAAACAAAACAGAAACAGTTCTTCCTTAGACAAGATTCTTAGATTAGACCTGCCACCAACACAAATCAACAATAACATTGTGATTGTGAACAGACAGCATGTTGCTACCCATCACATGCTATATCATTGCTAAAGTTGCTAAAATATAAGCTTTTTTCATTAAAGGTATAGTCCACCTTTAAAAACCTGAGTATAGGTGTAACATGAAAATGTTCTAAAGGGTAAGCTTAGCCTTCATGCATGAAAATGCCATCATCTATGGTTAGGAAGATAAAACAGACATAAGCATAAATTTATATATAATTATCATTATACTGACTGTTCGGCATACATTTCCCAATATGCACCGCAGATCTGTGATTCATTCTAAATGGCAAGCTTAATGTTAGTATAACAGCGCATGAAATGCTGTATTTCATATATAGGTGAGATCAGACATACTGCAGTCTATACATCTCTTTACTTAGACTGTGTACCCATAGGTGTCAAAACCTTTTGCCTTTTACTTTCTACTTCTGATTTCTTTAAAACTGCAGAATAAATTCAGAATGTAATGGGGATTTCTGCAGTATTTCAGTATGTTCTTTACGGTGACAGGTACAAGTACTAAAAAAAAGTTATACTCACCCAATCATTCGAGCCGACTTGTTCTTAGATCGGTCCCTAAAGTCTCTCTCCCCCTCCTCTACGGCAGTCTAAGAATCCTTGTGTCATCACAAGCTATACAAGTGTATAGACGTGAGGACGCTGAGAAGCAGGGAGTCAGCTCGGCACTTCAGGCGAGTATAACTTTTCTTTCTTAGCACCTAGACAAAATGAGCATTTAACCCTTCCAGTGCAGGGGTAGCACCCCTGCAAGAGTTAATAAATGTTTTCCCCCGGAGTTCTTCATTTAAGGATCAAATTATGTTACTGTCTGGTTCTTCATTTGCTATCATTGCTATTAATGACTATTTATTTTGCTAGTACTGTATTTAAGCAATTTGTTTGATTCATATTCTTAAAACATTAGTGGCCTAATTAGGGCTTTCCAAGTAAACAAAGTTGACAACCTAAATAAAGTGACGAGTAGAGTCATACCTGGAGAATGTCCTGTTGTCTTTGGAGAGCCTGCTCTAATACTGACAAGCGTTGGCTCAGTGATAAGTGATCAGATAAGATGGTTGCAGCTGCAGATGAATCCACTTGTTGTTTAAGCTGCTCTCCTATCTCACAAAGACCAGCCAATGAGATGTTTGCTGTGTCCAGATTTTTCAAAAGAACCTGTTGAATTAAGCAGAGAGATAAAACATTTTAATGTACCACCAATGTTCTAATAACTCCTTCACACCTAGTAAACAAAGAGTATAAGAGTTTAATAGGCGTTTGGGAGTTCTGAAGCTGTGTTGTGCATGGTCCCCAGTCAAGCTAGCTGGTCTCTTTGAGGTCAGCATACAAGATTATTGCCTCTGTGGGTTACTTGATCGAAAAGTAGAACTCCAATGGATTTGCTTAGTACAAGTTATTATATTAAGAAGCATATACTTCTATGCACCCTTTTAAAAGTAAAAACTTGGGTAAAGGGGACAGGTAAACTCTATGTACATAAAATGCACCCCCCTACAATCCTCCCTCTAGTGAACTAATTAATGGCTGTTGTTTGCATCAGCATATCCATGTGACAATGCTCTGTCTCCTAAGCCCCAGTATTGCATTGTGACTGAAGAAAAAACAGGTTTGGGTTCTAGAAGGGCATAGGTGAAGGTAAGTGTTGTCTTGCAGCTTATGCTGTCCGCAGTCTGATCCTGCTGTCTATTACCTATTCTCCCCCCTAATAAAGCAAACCTAACATTACAATTTAGGTCCATTTTAATTCTCAGTAATAGGATTTACTTGAAGCTGATCACATATATATATACACACACACACACACACACACACACACACACACACACACACACAAATATGTTCTCTAAAAACCGTAACATTTACAAATTAATTTAACGATAAATGATGAGCACCATTTTTCTAACTACTGTAGTATTTCCAGCGCGTTTATTTCCTGTGTCTGAATAAAGAAGATAGCTTTCAGAAAGTTTTTCTGTACATACACTGCAGTCCTGTATCCAGGTTGCAATCTCATCATCTCCTATGTCCTTGTTGGTTGCAGTCTTCAGTAACTGGTTGGTGCGATCTTCTTGCTGCTGCACAGTGGCAAAACACTGAGTACAAAAATCTTTGTACTTCTGCCACAATTGGAGCAAAGTCTTGCTTGAGTGCAGCTGTTCTGAAATGTCTTCTAATAAACTATTCCACCTATTAAAGAAATAACTCAAATAAATTATTCAAAATAGTAAAAAATATTTTAAAATTCATAGCAAAGACTTGACTATACTATCCTAGTTCCTCAGAAGTGTCACACAGCTATAACTTTTAGGACACACTGGAATTCCAGACTGGAATTTGATCTATTAGGCATATGTGTCTGGCTGTGTCTGGCAGTATCTTGCAGCCAATGAAAGTTGTATATATACAGTATATATTACAAAGATGTAAAAGATGTAACCTTAATCATAGCTGACTATACTGCTTCCCACTTACAGTATTCAAGGAAACAACACAAGAAACAATAGGATAAAAAAAGTATATATATACAAGTTATATACAAGGTACTTCCAGCATTTGACTCATGTCCTCCAAAATGACAATACTGGTGCTTAGTGACTGGCTGCTCAGGCACCCAGTGCTGTCACATGACTTGTGGGCAGAGTCTCGGCTTTGAGTAAGGTCTCATTCACACTATACAATTTGGGATTCCAGCAGCAGGAATCCCAAATCACCCATTTAGATGTGCCCGCTGTCACCCATTTAAGTTAATGACTGGAGACATTGGCCGCATTTGTAAACAGTAGTCTGCATGTAAACATATTTGATATGAATAAATGTGGTTTGGAATAGGTCACTGTCCCTGGATGCATCTATCGTACGTCCAGGGACAGTGATCTATTCCAAACTGCATGCAATTGTATAAAATACGATTACATGCAGACAGCCGTTTACTGATGAGGCCACTGTTACCAAGTCATTAACTTAGTGACAGTGGCCGCATATGCATAGGCTCCTGTGGCAGGAATCCCAAATGACATAGGGGTCTATTCACAAAGCAGCCGAAGTATCTAGCCATATCTTCGGCTGATCTTCGGCTAGCTTTGGCCCCAGGACTCTTTCGGTTCAGTAGAACGGAAGGGCTGCTGTACGGGCTATTCACTATAGCCGTACAGGTCTCCGGGAGTCTCCCGCTATTAGATAGCGGCTCCCGGCCACCCGGGAGAGAAACACTTTCTCCCAGAAAGTTTCACTCTGCTCACTCAAAGCTTTCCCTGCTTTCTTTTTTTTTTTTATTCTGACATGGAGCTGTTGGCTACATGTTCTCTAATGATTGACAGCAGCAGAGGGCGGGTGCAATAGCTAGTTTGCTATTCAAATAGCCAATAGGAATCTACCTATGCATTCCTATGGTGAAATATATATATATATATTTTTGGACAGCAGCAGAACCGCCCGGCCAATAGAAAACAGTTGGGCGGAGCTAGCTGTCACTGCTAGCTCCGCACAATTGTTTTCTATTGTTTTTTTTTCTACTTTTTAAAAACTTTTTTGCTATTCTGCTCGGTGCCACAGTATGTAATTTAGCTTTTTACCTTGAGGTAACCTCTTTTAAAGTGCTCTTCAGTGTTTCTGCCACAGTGGAGTAACATTCATTTTGCAGCTTGTTGGATACACAGGCAAACTTGTTTAAAAGTCTCTCCTGTTTTTCCAACTCTTCCTGTAGAGTCTGTAAATATGAACCATTACGTTAGTAAGGAAAAAAAAAAACAAGTCTAGATTAATTAGAAGTAGAATACAGTAAATGAGCTGATACAGCCCTAAAATAACACTATTTCCCACTTTCCTTACAATTCATTATTATTATCAACAACCACTAACAGATCAATCCACATCTCTGCCCCCAACTATATTTTCAAGCTCATCTCAAAGTATCACCCTAACCATCCTCTCCACTCCCTAGACCTCCCGCTCGCCTACAGGACTTCTCTAGAGTCTCACTCATCCTCTGGAACTCAACCTGTTCAGCTATCTCCTGTCTGCCTTTAGGAGATCCCTGAAAACTCATCTCTTCAGGGAAGCCTATCCCACCTCTACCTAACGACTTTCATTACTTTCTCAAACATCTCATCCCCACACAGCTACCACCTTTGGTATCACTTGCCCCTCCATTTTAGATTATAAGCTCTCATAGACAGGGCCCTCCTAACCATCTTGTTTTGAATTATATTGTAACTGTAATGTCTCTTTTATATTGAAAAGTGCTGCCCAAACTGTTGGTACTATATAAATCCTGTATAATAATAATAGTCAGAGAAAATATCTATATCACATCAAGCCAATCTGAAGAATCTGAACTTTTTGCGCCACAAATTGAAAATTGTACAATTTTTCAGTGTCCAACTACAAATCAAGCTCTTCCATTGAAGAGCCTTAGTTAATCGGCCTACAACTTACTGTCTGTGCAGGGTCCTGTTCATTTAGGACCTTAACTGTGAGCATACATAAAACACTGTACAGAGACTACATGACAAGGAGTTTGGTAATCAGGGAGCAGAGATAACATTCCTATATATGTGACTACTAACATTTGGAATGGCTAAAACAACAGAACAACTTTACTTTTTATTTCCTCCAGAAGTCACAACATTTTCTGTATTCATGTTTTATCCATCTTCATTACCATCACATGATCTAACATTTATATTCCTCAATAGAAAGATTAGTCAACAAAAAGAGCCAATCGTTTCCCACCTGCAGGTTGTCCACTTGGACTTTGACAGCTTCCATGGATCCTGTCAGGAGCCGGAAATGGGACAAGGAGTACCTGGCTTCCATTAAATAACTGTTCAGATCTTCATAAACCTCCTTGTAAATGCTCCACTGATCAAGTACCGACTGCAACAATATCTTTAGCTGACACACCTAAGAAAAACAATAGAAACATAAAATAAGTTTGACTTTCTCCCGCCTTCTCTTTTCTTTGTCCATGGCTTCAAATGAGAAGATTAACAAAAGGCTTTGCGTTTTTAGTAGCAGTCGTCTATTCAGACTTCAAAACCTTGTTCTGAGTTATTTACACTGCTCCTCCAACCACAAAGGAGAAATGACTGGGCAAGAAAACGATATCATACTTCTGAGGTGACTGGGTGGCAATAATCTGTCTTACGAAATGTATGTCCTTTAAGGAAAATCAGAAGCAGTATGGTTCAACAGTAGCCAAAACTCTTCTTTTTTTTTTTGGGATGAAGTATGAAAGGTTTGGAACCCCTATCAAGTTTTTATTGCTGTTATTGGGAAGATTCACTCTCTCTGTCCTGGTGACCACTGTTACCGAGACAGATAGTGTTGGAAAAAGGTGAGAGTAAATTTTCCTCTGAGGACAGTTGTTCCAATGACAACTGGGGCATTTCTCCTCATTCTGAAGAAATTTCTTCTCACTCCCAGGACAGGAAGTAAAATAAGACACAAGACGCAAAAAATAAACTCATGGACATTTTAACCCTTCCCTACCCTATTCAGAACCCCAAAAAAAGTTTTGGCTATGCGAACAAAACATTTATCACTACACCTTAACACAACCCATTTACTCAAGCATAACGTATGTAGTATTTTTTACCATTCATTATTTGCTTTTTATTTTTATCCACTAAAGGTATTATTGAGTGGGTTAGCAGATCTTACAGTTCATTACAACTATGAAATCAAGAGGGTTATTCACTAAGCTGCCGAAGGCAGCTGAATGAATAACCGACCCGAAGTGAAGTGAGCCGAACGCGGTTCGGCTATTCACTTCAGGCTTGTACTGCTGATTTCAGCCATACATCGGCTTGCTTCGGCTGGCTTCGGTTCGGCCGAACATGCTCAGCTTGTTCGGCTAAGCCGAAGTGCAGAAGGAGTTTGACTCAGCCGATCCAACATCTGGGCGGTCAGCCGATCCAATAAATAACAACTGGGCGAAGCCAGCCGCGACGTGGCCGGCTCCACCAAGTTGTCATTGTTTAATGACAGTTCAGCGTCCCCAGGCTGATCTGTAATTGCAACTGGGCGGAGCCAGGCATGAGATTACGGCTGGCTCTGCCCAGCTGGCAGTTGCAAAGTTTTCGTTTCCACTCGCCTCACTTCGGGTTTCACTTCGGCTCAGTCGAGCCGAAGCATATGCCTTCGGCTTGGCTGAGCTGCTTGGCCAGCTTCGGGAACTGTACGGGCTATAGTGAATAGCCTGTACAGCAGCCCTTCGGTTATACTGAACCGAAGGGCTCCGGCAGCCGAAACTAGCTGAAGGATCAGCCGCAGCTACGACTGATCCTTCGGCTAGCTTTGTGAATAACCCTCCAAACGTTGCTATGTTTTGCATGTGAAAGTCAATTCACGAAGATCATCAAATGTGTTTGCTTTCTTTAAAATACTGCTATCTTTTGAGTGACTATAATTATGAGGGTGTATCACATGTCTGTTGGCAAAAGAGTAGTAAAAGAAGCAACTGATGTGGCAATACAATAATGATTCAACACAAAAAAGCATTCCTAAAAAAAAAGTTACTTATTGCATGCACACAAACAAAAAACAAATCCACACCAATGGAGTATCAATCTATTTAAAATTAACATTTTGATGAGCTATAATAACAAACGGGCGTATCTGCCGCGAGGCAAACAAGGCATTTGCCTGGAGCGGCAGATTCCAGGAGGGCGGCAGGAATGCCTAATGTAAACGGGGAGGAAGCGGCGGACGGGGAGCAGGAGGATACCAGGGACGGAGCGGTAGGAGGCGGAGACAGAGGAGATCGGGGGCGGAGATGGAAGAGGCGGGGTGGATACAGAGGAGGCGGGGATTTGAAGACGGCAATGGAGGAGGCGGGGCCCAGGGCCGGCTCCGGGGGGCCCTGCAGGAGGTGCTATGGGCCCGGCGGCGCTGCGGGGAGGAGTGCGGGCGAGGGGGGTCCTATCTGGAGGAGCTGGTGCTGGAGAAGGCTGACTGCCTGCTGAGCTGCGAGAGGCTGCAGCTGGGGCAACCTTCCTTCTACCGATTGACCCAGGAGAAGATCTTACAGAGGGAGTCGCCCTACAACTACCGGCAGAAGGAATGCGATGCTCTGCTACTGGGTGGGTGCAATGGTCTGAAGGGCATGGGTGAAGTGGTCCTTAACTGGGTGCAATGGTCTGCAGGGTATAGGTGAAGTGGTCCTTAACTGGGTGCAATGGTCTGCAGGGTATAGGTGAAGTGGTCCTTAACTGGGTGCAATGGTCTGCAGGGTATGGGTGAAGTGGTCTGTAACTGGGTGCAATGGTCTGCAGGGCATGGGTAAAGTGGTCTGTAACTGGGTGCAGTGGTCTGCAGGGTATGGGTGAAGTGGTCTGTAAATGGGTGCAATGCTCTGCAAGGTATGGGTGCAGTGGTTTGTAACTGGTGCAATGCTCTGCAAAGTATAGGTACAGTGGTCTGTAACTGGGTGCTATGCTCTGCAAGGTATGGGTGCAGTGGGCTATAACATTGCAGGGTAGCAATACAGCGATCTGTAACTGGGTGTCATGTTTTCCAATGTATGAGTAAAGTGGTGTGTACATGGTGCAATGCTCTGCAGAGAAGGGGAGCAGTGGTGTTGTAACTGGGTGTATATGGTAAATAATCTGCAGGGCCTGAGTAGATGTTCCAATAGAAGTCCTCATCGAGTCCTGGGACAGCGATGGAAGAGGCGGGAGGCGCCGCCGGAGAAGATGTGACGATTGGGCACCGAGGCAGCGGTGGAGGCTGGGTTTCCCGTGCCAGGTAAGAGAACTGTGCTGGCAGGGCCCGGCATAGATTCTGCACAGCCCACCAAAGAGTCTCAGGTGGGCTGTGCAATACCCTTTGGGGGGCTCTGCAGCCTGCAAAGCCCACCACAGACCCTGCACAGCACCCCTGAGATCCTGCAGACTTCAGGGTCTCTGCAGGATCTGTGGGGGGCTCTGCAGAGTCTCAGGGGGCCGTGCAGGATCTGAGGTGGGCTCTGCCCACCGCAGACCTCGCGGAGCCCACCACAGATCCTGCAGAGCCCACCTGAGACCACAGCTTTCTTGCTAAACTAATAGCGGAACATGTCAAAAGCTGGATACAGCGTGTGCACTGTATCCAGCGACTGACAGGTTACGCAAAAAGTATTAAACAGGAAGGGTTGGGGTAAATTTAGGGGGGGGGGGGCGCCTGAGTTTTGCCTTGCCTAGGGCAGCCCCAAACCAGAATACACCACTGATAACAAACACAGTTAAAATAACTCTCACATCTAAGTGAATTCACATCGAGCCTTCTGTAACTCAATGTAAGCTAGGAACTTCAGTCACACGACTGAACAAATTTTTTTTCTCTTACAAAAGTTTAGGTGTAAGTGAGGGAACATATTATAACATTCTAGCTACAGAACAATGACACCCAGTGGCCAATTCTGATTCAAATTGAATGATTGTTTTGCCTAGTTTGGTTAACTCTGATGAACATGACAGATGCAGAAAAAAATTAGCAACCATACCATGAGCTCTTCAAATATTCACAACAAGCTGTGCTATAGCTTTGTTTGTATAGTTCATATGTGTATCATTCATAGAAGCAGTAGTGCAGAACATAACAAGGCATCATGGTCAGGTGCTTAAATGATGCCTACAATTCAGCAAAACACACACAATGAATACTTTCAATATACACAAAAAAATGCTATTTACATGATGGAGAAATTCTGCAACAATAATCTATCTCCATACAAAATTATTTTATTTGTTATGTTAGAATGAGGAAGAATTAGAACTTCTGCTGGTTTTTACAGCTGTGTCCACGTTTGAGAGATTTCCAATAACTTTTAGTCTGATGCTTGTTAAACCTTTCCAACGGGGACACAGATACCACTCCTTCAGGTTTTTATTACTATGTAGCATTGAGAAGATTTCCCTTTGCTTCCCGTGTAGATGATTGATGATGGACGGAACAGGAAGGGAGGGAAATCACCAAAATAAACACAGGCCATATTTAAATCCTATAGACCAGGGGTAGGAAAACTCCAGCCCTCCTTCTGTGGTGAAACTACAAATGCCATCAGGCATCTGCCTCTGGGAGTCATGCCTGTGGCTGTCAAAGTCTTGCAATGCCTAATGGGATTTGTAGTTGCACCACAGCTGGAGGGCAGTAGTTTGCCTACCCTACTATAGAAAATGCCATCCTGCACCTGACCCTGAACACCAGTAATAGAGAGTGCTCAACAAAACTAGTGACAAATAAAAAGCACCAAAAACATATTGCTCCTCCCAAATTTTGGACCCGCACGTCAGTAGAGGAATGTAATTTTGGCACTTTTTCTTTGCCACTTGTTTTGAGGGATCATTATGGGGTGCTGCTGGCTTTTTCCACATTTAAAACCTTTTCCCCTCGCCATTCAAAACAAAACAAAAAAATTTTTGGTTGGAGCTGAACTTTAACCTTATACATTTTTCAATACTGACCTTTCAAGGAAGCTGTCTATTTTGCATATTTATTCTTACCACACTGTGTAGAAACACACTAAGGGGCATATTTATAAAGCAGTGAATATGTCCTTCACCAAACATTCACAGAGTTATTCACACAGCTGCTGAAGGCAGCTGTATGAATAACCGACCCGAAGTGAAGTGAGCCGAAATGAAGTGAGCCGAACGAAGTGAGCCGAAATGAAGTGAGCCGAACGAAGTGAGCCGAACGAAGTGAGCCGAACGAAGTGAGCCGAACGAAGTGAGCCGAATGAAGTGAGCCTCCGGCAGCCTACTCGCTGCTGTTCGGCCTATTCTCATAGGGGCCGAACAGCAGTGAGTGAATAGCCGAATGCCGCCGAGTGGCTATTCTGCTCGGTACCTTCGTGGTACCGAGCAGAATAGAAAAACAGTAAAAAAAAGTAGAAAAAACAAAAGTAGACAGCTAGCTCAGCCCAACTGTTTCCAATTGGCCAGGACCTGCTGTCATTACAATGAGAGCTTGGCGGAGCTGCCGGTAATATCACTGCCGGCTCTGCTGAGCAATGATTGTAATGACAGTACAGTGTCCCGTGGTTACCTGGTAACCGGTGGACGCTGATCTGTCATTGCAAGTGGCCGGAGCCAGCCGTGAGATGACGGCTGGCTCCACCCAGCTGTCATTAGAAGGCTTTCGGCCGGCCAATGGCCGGTCGTTCGACCCGCTTTGGCTTTCACCTCGGCTCAGTTGAGCCAAAGAATATGCCTTCGGCTCGACCAACTTCGGGAGCTGTATGGGCTTTAGCGAATAACCCGTACAGCAGCTCTTTAGTCGAAGCAAACTGAAGGATTAGCCGGACCTACGGCTGATCCTTTGGTTAGCTTTGTGAATAACCTTCTCAGTGGTGGTCAATCAATCTCTGTCATTTAAAACCCATCCACCAGTAAGATTCACCTGCAGTGAATATCTGGTGACTGTCAGATACAGTGCTTTTTAAATATGCCGCACACACAAAACCCCACATAATAGCTAGCATAAGAAAACCACATACCTTGCAGTCCAGATTAGCCCAGCACTGGTGAAGTTCACCAAGGGTGTCCATAATGATTGCACTGACTTTTTCTTTTTTATTATGAATCAGGTAAAGTCCAGTCTGTCCGACCTTCTCCACGTCTTTTTCTTTGGCCTTGATAAGCCCCTCGAGTTCCTGATGGCACGATTTGACAAATGTTAATGAAAAGTCTTTGGAAACTGTTGCTAGTAATAGTTGTCCTGCCCTTCATTTTCCCCCTCATATGGCCAAACAATTTTTGTAATTTTACAATTTTGTTTTATCATTATGCAACAGCTTTCAGAGTTTGTAAAAAGTTTCTCAAACCATATGTTTCCTGACAGCGCAGGATCAATAGAGTGAAAAGATGGTGATACGGATTTTAAAGGCCCCATAATAATTTTTAATGCAGCACACCAGCACATTTGTTATAAATGGCTGCGGTCAGTGGCTTGCTATCTGCCGATCACAGTGATTATTGTTCAGCAGAGTTTGGAGATCCTTTACTAATGCAACCATAAGCTAATAATAGAAGAAAATGCAGATGATATAGGCCATACTGATCTGGTCCGCTGCAAGTGAATCTACTCCACTGTGAGCTTTACGTCGGTGGCAGTGAAAGGATTCAGGGTCCATTTGGACTCTTCTGCTGAACTTCAGTGTGTGAGTGCATGCAAGTTAATGTGCAGTATGTTGTACATTGTGGTAAGGCATTTAAGGTTTTAATGGACCTCAAACATTTTGTTACAGCACACCACAACACACAGATGGTTCACAATGAAATGGCACCAAAACACCGCAGTCAGAGTCTTTACCACAATATAATAGTGTGCCTACCCTACTATAGAAAATGCCATCCTGCACCTGACCCTGAACACCAGTAATAGAGAGTGCTCAACAAAACTAGTGACAAATAAAAAGCACCAAAAACATATTGCTCCTCCCAAATTTGGTAAGGCATTTAAGGTTTTAATGGACCTCAAACATTTTGTTACAGCACACCACAACACACAGATGGTTCACAATGAAATGGCTGCCTAAAGGTTGGAGCAGCCCTTGATATGTAGTCACATTTTTAGATAAATTGTGCACATCAGTTGTGGACCCAAAAAAGCTCATCTTATAATTAACAAATAATATACAGAAAGATAACACATGGTGGCTGGTGTCTTACCTGGCAATCTTTTAAGCTGTTCTGGACTGAAGCTTGGTCTCCGATGCTCTGGTATTTCTGCAGTTTATTTTCTTGTTTCTCAAACCAAGATTTTAGACTCTGCACACTGTTCCTGTATTCTGTCCAAGATTCCAGCAACCCATCTAGCAGCTGAATCTGTGGAGAAACACCATGGTGAACACTATGATCAGTAAACATAATATATGGTATTACAATTCTCTTTCATGATTTGAAGAACTTGTTAAAAGTAAATGTCGCCAAACGTACATTGTGCAGTATTTTTATTTTCATGTATGACAATATAAAATGATGATATAAAAAACACCATTTAATGTATTTGTGTATTCCCTAAATAATAATAAAATGTATTTATACATACAGCTAGAATATATACAGTGATACCTTGGTTTACGAGCATAATTCGTTCCAGAAGTATGCTTGTAATCCAAAGCGCTTGTATATCAAAGCGAATTTCCCAATAGGAAATAATGGAAATTAAGATGATTTGTTCCACAACCCAAAAATATTCATATAAAAATGATTACAATACAGTACTGTAATATAAACCTGTACAAAATATAAAGAAAATAAACCAATTACAGGTACCTTTTGTGGCCGGTGTGAGAGGGACAAGAGAGAGGAGGATTATTGTGTAGGACGACTTTCACTATCACTAACGGAATCACTGTTATCTCTTGACTCAATGGAATCTTTCTCATTTCATGAAACCATAACAAGGAATCTATCCAATGTGACATTGTGTTGTCGTTAAACAGACTCATCGCTCGCACTGCTACAGCCTTATTCGGTGGTGCTTTTCTGCAGAATTTTGCTCTTCTTGCAAGACATTGCTTGTATATCAAGGCAACATTTTTCAGAAATGTTTGCTTGTCTTGCAAAACGCTCTCAAACCAAGTTACTTGTAAACCAAGGTATTACTGTACCAGAATCTGTCTTAATTTAGTGAACGAAGAGACTAATTAATATCAGGGAACTTGCTTGATCAATAGACTGTAAGATTTGCACTTTTGGGATGTTCTCTGTGTTACCACAACGAGCACTTAACACTGCTACTGATCATCAATGCACGGGGTTATTATTGTGGTCACTGACACCAATGCAGGGGTTTATTACTGTTGTTGATGATACCAATGCATGAGGTTATAATTGTGGTCACTGACACCGGTTCTGGGGGTTATTATTGCATCCACTGACACCAATGCTGGGTGTTATTATTGCATCCAGTGGCATCAATGCAGAGGGTTATTATTGCATCCATTGACACCAATACTGAGGATTATTATTGCATCTACTGACACCAATGGTGGGAGTAACTATTACTTTCATTGCCATCAACGGTGGGGCACTCCCACTCCTACATTCTCTTCAGTGTGCATTGCAGTAAAAAATACTTTAGTAAAAAAACAGAAATGTGGGCTGCCTAACTCAATGCAATGCACTTCAAACAGGAAAACAAACAGCTATTGCGTGGCCCTCTAAAACACTGACAGGGGCCACATTGGAGGCATTTTTTAATTCTAATAATAATAATAAAAATAAGTTAACCACCTGTAAGCTATCTAGCTACTAATAGACCTCCTGGCATAAAAAAATTAAACTAAAGTTAATTATTAATATGCAATACATTATATTAATCTTACCAAAATATATCACAAACCATAAACATTTTACATTTGTGATGTATGTAGTATTACCTTTTCTGTTATCAACCCTTGAAGGATCTGCCAGCGTCTGTTCATGGCTCCCAACTTCTCAGCAAAATCCGTTTTGTCGCTCCTCTTACTTTCCACATCCTGGCTGCTGATCTGGAGCACCGACTGGTTCACAAAGTCGACTGTCAGCTGTTTACAATTGATGTCAATCTTAAATCCCTGGAAATACAAATGATATTCTAAAATGCTGAATGCAAGGAGAATGTTTTCTGATTTATTACATTATACTGCCTAAACATCTGCCCCTGACACAATGGAGATTATGTTGTCCCTACTTAAGTGTTGCAGACAAAAACATCCTAGAGCTTTTCTGTTTGGGAGTGTACTGACACATTAATAGTTGCTTTGTGGAAGAAAAGCAGAGCAACTGGTGGGAATCCACACAACATGTACCAGGTTAGCACTGGCCCAAGATCCAAAGGCAAGAGGACTACTCACCTTAAGACCTACGTATAGAATGGTTAGACTCATATTAGCAAATCAACTCATGGGTCATGGGTAGGGTTATACTAAGGTCATAGGTGCTTCATGGTCTCATTTCTTGTTTATATACTTACTGAAGTCTAATGTATAGGCTGCAACCTCTAGTAAAAGAATACATTATTTAATAAAATCCCTATTTTTAGGAAATGGAATGGGAGGATATTCTTGTTTTATATCCCATGGTCATCCCTCCGGACAAAAAACTGCTTAACACAGATCTGTATCATACCTAACTTTGGTCACAGACTGCAAAATAGGTAGACGGGAGCAAGTGTGCTCCTGAAGAAGCAGCCAAGTTGTGGTCGCTCTACACGTCAAGCGGAAATGGTCTCTCTTACATTCCTATGTACTTTATTACAATGTCCTTGGTTGCCATCCTCATGCCAAGCTGCATATTTTTTCGGATTTATGCTCACATTCTTTTCTCTGGAGTTTCTTCCACTCGCACATTCTTTTTTATTAGAGCTCGGTCACTTTGATAGATCAGGCAGCTTAACATGGCTATTTAACATCTTGTTTTACTTTTCTTTACTAATGGTATACTTACCTTAGAACTGGGTTTATTAATACTGTATTTCATGCTCTTTTACTATTATATAGCACACATCTTTAAGGGCTTGCTCACACCAGCCCACACACTAAAATGGGATGCTAACACGAAGTGAGGTATGGTACAGTGTGGAAAAATTGTGGTAGCAAATAGTGATTTCCCTGAAACAAGAAATATTGTGAAAACCATGCTATACTGATTTATCTCCGTTCAGACTTAAAGGGCTTGTCCATCCTAACTGAAAGCTGAACAACTGCTATAGAGGTAGCTGAGGGTACCCTTTCCTTTGTAATCCCATAATCTGTACCCAAACCTCATTGTTGTTAGGACAACCACGGCCAAATAACTCTGACCATTTAGGTTTAAACAGATTGCCTTTATATTTTTGGTGGTTAACCAGCACTGCAGGAGAGGTTGAACTTCTCAAGGAACACAGTATAAAAATGCAATCATTTAATGACAATATCTTCAGTCAATGAAAATGTACATATAATAATACAATACATAATAATACAACTCAATATAACAATTATTAACATAGTTCAATGGGAAAGTGATTTGATGCCCCTTCTGTGGTTCAGAACAATTCCCATTACAATTACCTTGTACTTCAGCAGATATTCCTGAATAGCTTCACATCCTACAACATTCCTGATGTTCTGTTCATCTTCCTTAATTACATTTTCCATCAGGGAAATCCAAGTCATGACTTCAGTTATGGCATGACGTGATGGAAGCTTGTCCATCTGCAGCTAAAAATAAAATAGAATTTCTAAGCCACATAACATATGATGCAGTGTGATTGTGACACTGTAAAATGTGTAGTATCTCTGTATTTATATACAATACAAAGTCTGGGAGAATGAATGAAGAAAGAAAAAAAGGGAGGCAGGAGGGAAGGTAGGAAGGAACGTAGGATTTCCAAGTATGAATGCTGTGTTAATGTAATCCTATATATCTCTTTTAGTATTGTTTATATTATTTTTTATATTTTTTCCAAAGCCACCATTTGAAACAATCTCTAAAACATGTTTAAACAGATAGAAGTCTCTATGGAGCATATTTTAATTTATGTGTATTGACATCTATGCAGCAACAAACCCACATGTTAAAAATGACCATATAAACATATATAATCAAACATAATAATGTCTTTTAAAAAAACAGCTTGATTTGCTGTTTTTCCGCCTTTCCTCTGGGCATGTAGAAATGAGAGAACAGTGACAAGTACCTTGCATGTAATAAACTGGGACTTTGCTAGGACTTTGTTTATGTGGCAGTTCCTGTCTATACTGGGTGTCTTAGGTTGATGATGGAAGGATGGCCTTTTATCTTTCCTTTTCTTTTCTGGATGAACTGGCTGAAATTCACAGCGTGGGTGCCGCTCTCAGCAGCCCTCCACCCGGCATCCCTCGATCAGGTGATCAAAGGAACAGGTCGCAAAAATTCTCAGCCAAACAGACTTAGCAGCCAATCAGCTGCAGGCTCTGTTCTGGTATTCTGACAGAGGCTGACTGCCACAGTCAGAATGCAATAGAAACAGCAGGGGATTTCTCAATCAATGCTCGTAATTGTTGATGGAGGAATCTGTTCGTTTTTTTTTCTTTCAGCCCACAGGTTGAATGAAAAAAATCGATACCCGGCTTTATTACTCTCACGGGTTTTCTTACCTTTACCCACACAAGGCAAAATAATAGAGTCACCTTTCTCTGCTCTGCTGCAGTGTTTCTTTCCTTCGCTACCCCACCCAGCCACTGGAAGCAAGGTAAAATACCCGACAGGTGTAGGCCCAGGTATCGAGGTATAGCTGAGCATGTGACTCATTCCGCTTCTTCCTTGTGAAAGAACACAAGCCTTGTGATTGATCTAGCCCTAATACATGGGGTTATGGAAGGCGTACACAGCCTTGTGTAATCTTCAGCAAATTGGTATGGAGTTTAAATAGGGCTCCCTTTTCCTGTTGCCAGCAGCCAAACAGAGCGATGCAGAAGCAAAGAAGAGTGAATATGTGCTGCTCGGGAAGTGGGGAATTTAGGTGACCCTTTGTCCTGCTTGGACACAATAAAAGTCCCTTTAAACCTGTAAAATGTATTACAGTATTATTTAGTGAATAAACTGTCCCATCTTACCTGATGAAGTTTTTCTTGTACTACAGGGATATGAGTAAGGAGCTCTGTCCACTGGTTATCTATCTGTGCCAGTTCTGAACGAAGTGCTGCTGTATCCACTTTTTTCAGTCGAAGCAGCTGGTTCCCAGTACTCAGTACTGATGATTTCAGAGAGGATTTGGCATCAACCTCTTTGGAGAATTCCTACCAGAGCAGTATAAAAAGAATGTTAATTTCAAATCACTCACTTCACTTTTATTAAATACTAATTTCTACAGGTATTTATAAAGATGTACACATTAAAGGAAACCTGGAGAGAATAGGAGACTTTCATGGTAGGCCTACATCTGAAAATTCTAGTTGTCAGGTTATCAAGCTCATCCAATTGCTTTAGTATTTACTAAGGGGGTTTTTCACAAAGCTAGCCGAAGGATCATCCGTAGCTCAGGCTGATCCTTCGGCTAGCTCCGGCCGCCTGAGCCCTTCGGTTCAGTAGAACCGAAGGGCTGCTGTACGGGCTATTCACTATAGCCCGTACAGCTCCCGAAGTTGGCCGAGCGGCTCAGTCAAGCCGAAGGCATATGCTTCGTGCTCGACTAAGCCAAGGTGAAAGCCTGCTACTGACAGCTGAGCGGAGCCAGCCACTAAACTGTCATGAGAGCTCAGCAGAGCCAGCCTTGATATCACTGCTGGCTCCGCTCAGCTCTCATGACAGTTCAGCTTGAACTGTCATTACAATGAGAACTCTGACAGCCGGCTCTTTCGCTCCTTCAGGGTATAGTTGTTGTCAGCTCCATTTTGACAGCAGTGCCGACTCCTCTCCACTTCCTCTGGCTCCTCAGGTCTGCTGTGAGGCTGCCTGTGAGCGTGGACTCCTGACGAGAATGGCATACCCATATCAGCAGCAATCTGTATACACAATCTCAGGATACGCCAGTTTCAGTGTGTAATGACAGTTCAGCGTCCCCTGGTTACGAGGTAACCAGGGGATGCTGAACTGTCATTACACTGAGAGCTCAGCGGAGCAGGCAGTGAGGTCGCGGCCAAAAGGAAACAGTTGGGGGGAGCTAGCTGTCACTGCTAGCTCCTCCCAATAGTTCTTTACTTTTTTTTCTACTTTTTTTTTTTACTGTTTTTCTATTCTGCTTTCGGCAGCTTTGTGAATAACCCTGTAAGTCAATGACCAAAGAACATGCATGCAATTCAGGAGTTCTCATTTAATTTGCCGTATGCTTATACTGGGACAGGAACTAAGGGGTCAATTCACGAAACAGCCGAAGGATCTAGCCGTAGCTTTGGCCGATCCTTTGGCTAGCTTCGGCCCCACGGGCATACGCCCCCCTACGCTCACCCTCCCTGCACATCCCTGCGGGTGCGGGTGAGTGTACTCGTACGCTGACAGGATGGATTCTGTCTGCGTCCGAGCCGGAAAACACGACCCCTACGGACCTGCATTTGAGGTGAGCGTGGGGGGGCGTAAGGCTGCATAGTCCCATAGAGAAGAATGGGGGCTGCATACTAATCACACGCAGCACCTGTCCGTCCCGGGAGCTGCTCGATACGGCCCTGCGCGCAGCACGGAGCTGTACATGTGGGTCGATTCCAGTGTGACTGAGGGCTTAAAGTGTATGCAAGGGAAATAAAAAACATGTGCCGCATCTGCACATTTCCCCAAGTTTTATCCCTCTAAAGCACAAAAAATACCAGTTGATCTTTTAAAAGTTAACTCAGCTCCTAATTTCTTGTTGGCTAACAAAACACAGGATTTTGTGGACTGAAAGCACAGGAACACGGTGTCAGCGCTACACAGTTGACTTTTGCTATACTAATGAATCTCTCCCCCTCTCCACAACATAGAGGGTAATTGTTCTGTGGTCCAACATAAAGACTAGGAGGGATTATTATGCTCCTTGAGAAAAAAACAGGAAGTGTGCCCAAGTCACACGACAGCTCTAATTTTCTCACATTAACAGGTATTTTTTTTTGCACTAACTAAACTGATATAAAAAAATGCTTTTAATGTTATAAATTTAACTGAGCAAAATCGAGCAAATAAGAGACGTTAATTGCTTGTGTTTA
Source organism: Nanorana parkeri (assembly GCF_000935625.1). NCBI lineage: Eukaryota > Metazoa > Chordata > Amphibia > Anura > Dicroglossidae > Nanorana > Nanorana parkeri. The sequence goes on along the minus strand of NW_017306718.1, from coordinate 993,340 downwards.
CATACACATAAGCAAAATAAGACGTAAATGAGCTCCACAGCTAAATAGGAATAGATGTGTCTGCCTCGTCAATGACCAATTAAAAGGCAATCCTACCAGTAATTTTTATGCCACTCAAAATAGTTACAAGCACTGTAGTGTGTTAACTAGCTCCATAATTCTGTATAAGTTTGTGAACTATATAGTGTGTCTTCATCATTTTTCAAATGCAAACTGATTACTGCATTACCCAAAATGGAAATTTCTTGTTTTTTTATATTGCTTATTACACATTTTTTTTGTTAGCCATTGGAGGTTTCAATTTAATTTCAACAGCAAATTATTGGCAATTCTCAATTACAACAACTGTTACAAGCTGAAGGATAATTTCTGTGTAAATAAAGTTGATTTTACAGTGCAAATATATTTCATATATTTCATGGGTATGCAGAGACAATACTGCAATACTGATTGTTTTTTTACAATTGCATTATAATTATGTATGCCTACATTTTTATAATGGTTATATAATCATGTGTGTCAGGGATGCAAAAAATTATCTCTCCACCAACAGTAGGATAATGCTATCTGGTTCTGTCACTAATAATTATATCTGTATGAAAATTGTGGTAGACCAATCCAATATTAGGGATGAGCGAATCTGCATGAGTTCAGTTAATAAACAGTCTTGCGAATCTTGTTTGAAGTTTGTGAAAAATTGTGGCGAATCCCAATAAAGTCTATGGGGAAAATTGTGTTATACAGTATACTGTAATTATGGCAATCTGTAGGGCTAATGAGTAAACTATTGTCAAATATATGGCATGGGAATCTGGACACTGCCATTTACCAATTCTAAAACTAAAAATAAATAAAAAAATTAAAAAATCAGTATTTTTCCCTACACAGAACTGCCAGCTCTCCCTAACAGTTCCAACCCACAGTGCAGTTGAAGCCAAAACTATGCGAAAGGGAAGAATTCAATTAGTTAATCTTTCCATTTTATCCATTACAGAAAGACAGTTAACATAGTTTTAGAGCAAACCAGTGCATTGATTGCAGCTTGTATACTGGCCACAGGTTTAAACAAAGGGCAGACAAAGGGTACTTTATTTTTCCGGGCACCTGGCAACCTAGAGAGCCCAGGATAAACATGCATGCAGGCACCTTTACATCAGTTCCTTAACCATGTTAAACATATTTACCAAGAAAGCATTCAGATGATCTCTGACTGTCTCCAGCTCTTGAGGCACAGTAACAGATTGTTCAGTCCAAAAATCCAGTCTATCCATTGCAGAGCGCAACCAGTGAACAAGTTCGGCTGATTCATTTTTATATCTAGAAGCAGAAATCAAAATGTTATGGTCAATTTAGCTCTTTCATACAAGTATTTTACATTATATGGACAGCTCAGTAACAAAATTTTCCCAACTGGATTATATATGAAAAGCACTACTAAGTGGTGTATTTTGGTTTTGTGCTGCCAAGGCCCCACCTCATCCTGTTTAGGACATTTTGCACAACCTGTCAGTCACTGGATACAGCGCACACGGGGTCTCAGGAGAGCTGTGTGGGGTCTATGGTGGGCTGTGCATAGTCCCTTTCCTTGCATGCATGTGTTGTTCCTCTTACCTGCAGCTCGAAATACCATCAGTACCAAAAGGATACATTGCAGTCCCCAGACTGCTTCTGGGACATCCCACCATCAGATCACATGCTATGGCCAGCCCCAAGCCACCTGCTGCTTATCCTCCACCTCCTGTACAAAGCCAGCTGGACTACATTTCACTGGGCCCTCCCCTCCATCGGGCAGCTCTCTAATTAGGCAGCCGCTCTTAGGGCCTTGTGGCCGCCTAGTTTTCCCCATTAGGCAGCCGCTGCTGCCTGATTCTGTGCCGCCCAGCCTCGGCCCACAGGGCAAGTGCCCTGTATGCCCAAAGGTAAGTCCGGCCCTGTCTGCTTCAATGGTTTGGGGCAGCATTTTCTGCCGCCCCCTGGAAAGTGTCGCCCTAGGCAAATGCCTAGTTTACCTTGCGGTAGATACACTCGTGGATCTACTTCAACCCTTTTACTGCCATGCATGTAAGGGTTAAGTTGGAACCAAACTGCATGCAGAAGGCTGGCTTAGTAACCCTTACATTTACTGCAGTTTCAGAGGCTGTTAATTTAGGGGCACAACCAAAAATGTACAGCCATCTGGTGCCCAGGGCTGCCTGTAATTATAAATGTAATTGCCAATCTCATCCATTTATAAGATTTACAAAGCTCCCCCTTGCTGTAAACAAAACCACAGCGGCTGGCGATTGACTGTAGCAGCATTGGGGAGTGTAAAAAAACTTAATGAATGGATAATCACTTCCATTCATAATGTTAATTCGTTTTTCTGCCAGCTACTGCTGGCATTACTTTTCAGGATGTAAAGTGGGGAGATTGTGGGGGACATTACTTAAATGTTCACAGATCTTCTGCCGAGTAAAACTGATTTTGAAGTGCTCATTCTTGAGCACTTATGAGTTCAGTACAGTGCTTGGTACCGGGGGAAAAAAGGAGACCAAGGAGTTTCTCCAGCACAATGGGAGACATGAGGGGTTTGTTAGACTGTAAGTTATTGTGCATTTGTATATGTTAATATTGATTTTAGTGTATTTTTATTGAAAATATAGTTTTGTCAAACGTAAAAAAAAAGGAACACCAATTTTTAATTCTATAGGTACTATACTTTAAAAAATATACGGTTTGGGGAATATTTTACTAACTCTCAAAACTGAAACTGAAAAATACTGGAAATATGACAAAAAAAGTAAAAAATGGTCCTGACATTTGTGGTCAAAAATCTTTTTAACAAATAGAAACAAACATGCCACTAATAAACATTGAGTTTTGGGACTTGGCCTTATTGAGTGACCCTATAAGCTTGTGATACCTGGTCCAGTGTTTGAGAATATTCTCCAGTCGGTTCAGTTCTTTGGAAACCTTGCTGGTGCTGTTCAGCCATTGCTCTCCCACCTGATTCAGTGAGCTCTCTAGCTCTGAGCAATTAATTGACATCAGCAATCTCTTCCCATCATCCAAGACCTGGTAAAGTCTTGGTTGGTACTCTGCTAAGCTGGACTTGAAGCACTGCAAAGAACAATCAATGAGAACTGATTAGTTTGCCACCATGCATGCTGCATAGCTAGATAACAACAGTTATCAAAAACGAAACACATTGGCAACCAACCTCTGTCCATTTAGATACTGCTCAAGAAAGTATTAAACACAGATGACAAACAAAATGAAAAATGTTAATAGTAATTATAATAATGTTAAACACTGAGGTAAATAACATAAGATAAGTGTGCAAAGCAGCTGGTGTTAGATGACGCCTACTGAAAGGCAATTGGACTAATAGTAGAAAGCAGCGCATGCACATGGTTCTCAAGCCACCAAACTTGGGAGTGCTGGTCCTACAACAACAAGCTCTGGATAAGTGGTTAGAAGTGCCTGTAAAACCAGTTATTTCTCTTGGAAATTTGTTTATGATTTTTATTGAACAAGAACATCAGATACAGCCAAAGCTTTTTGGGGATAGGTCTCCCTCTGCTTTAGGACTTAAACAATGCTTTGAGGAAGAATCATGACTAATTAATTGTAAAGCCTGGATTAAACTGACATTTTCAGCTCAATTTTAGCCTTCTCTTGCACCATCTCCTTCTTTTACACCAGAACCAATCCTCATCCCTATTGTTCCAGCACTACAACATATCTACCAGATCCTCTGTTACTACAACAGGCAGCTAGCTTATCTAAATTTGTTCCTCAAGCTATGCTATCAGAGAAATAATGCCAACCTTGGTCAAGATATTAAAATGAATGTATTAAAAGATAGATAAAGCCCAAACAAACAGAGAGGGAGATTGTAAAAATAAACATGGACAATTAATGAAATGCAATAAATAATAAACATTTTACTTGGTGATCATCAAATATAATTCTCCGTACCTGATACAACTGAATTCTTTCTTTTAGTCTTTCCTCAGATTCTTCCACAAGTCCCACAATGGGAATGTTGCTCTCAACTGACTCCAGCTGTCTGCTCAGGTCTTGATATTTCTCATCCAATTGCATCCACGTCTAGAGATTTGTAGTTAGCAGCAATATAGAAAATATAATTTAATGCATACAGTTTAAAAAAAATAAATGAAATAATGTCACATTGTCACTAAAGGAAAATAGCACTTTAGTTCTCTTCAAATATATTGTTAAAATATAGAGCGATCTACACATTCTGAAGCATTTGTATTTCTGAAGGCAGCTTTTTTTACTTTTAGAGAAATAAATACCACGATAGAAATGATTGATTTACACATTTTATACATTATACATAATTATAAAATAATTATAATACACAATTATACATTTTAGGTAAGGAAAGAGTAACTAAGGGGCCTCTGTGTCTCAATCTTTTCACCAACTTTCACCCAAGATTTACATGTTGCTCTAAATAAATTCAATGTGAACATGTGGGCATTTGTGGTGAAAATTGGGTAAAAATGGATAAATAAACCCCTAAGAACTGAAAAATGCACCAAGATACATAAATGTGTTCCCTCAGGTAAACAAATACATGACATATGTGGAGACATGCTCATTGATCATTTGATCTATGCCTAAGGTTTTTGAGGAATAGACATTCAGTTTGAGCTGGCCAGAGAGTGGCTTAACCTGAACAGGGATTTTCTCTATCAGCAGAGAACACATGACAAGCGCCTCAGGACTGATTACATGTGCGACACCAAAGGAAGCCCAAATTCTCTACGCAAAACATACACTTTCAGCGTTCTCAGTTATCATTTCGCTGTGTGATGCAACAGCATTGTTTAAAGAAAACCTGTGCCAAAAGCATTAGCTCTGTTTTGGGGTTTTTACTGCTATCCGGGGCCCCATGATAGAGATTTTCTCTCACGTCCTCTCCCTTTCTGACAATGGTTTTAATTTTTAATTTCTAACTGTGTTGCCATTGGAGAGTTACCCTCACCTCCAGTCTGTAAAACATTGTCGGCAGGACAGAAACTTAGGGGGAATCTATCCAATTGTGCCCCAGATTGCAGTAAGAACATGATAGGGGTTTTTAACCCTTTTACACTCTTTCCAATAATTTTGTTAGACATAAACTTTTTAAGAGCGGACTCCAGAACAAAAAGCATCAATGATGGGTGTTCCTATGTACATTTGTTTTGTCTTGAGATCCCCCCTAATATGCCAACACTGCCTCTAAATAACACTATTATTTTAAGAGCAACCTGTTATGAGAGAAACGTGGAGGCTGTCATTTCTTACTGTTTGACATCCTTCTGGCTATTATGCTTACCCTCCTACTTCAATACCCTGAATCAATGACCTGGAACAAGCACTTGCTAGTGATTTAGAAGGCACCAATGTCAGTGAGGCATCATAACAGCCAGGAAAACAGAACTTTCAGTAGGACACCAGCAATGGCAAGCCTATATTTTCTGTTCACAGGTCTACTGTAAATTTTCACAGCTAAATCATGCGTTCCATTTAAATCAGCTAAACACATTCCTGTCAGTCATGTGATGAGATAGAACTAGAGCTCTACAGTCGGCAGGGAGCATGCGATTTAAAGATTGCGGAGCTATTGATCTGACTTAGCAGTGAGCATGTTGGACCTCTGCAAAGAGAGGAGCTTCCACACAGAAAACAAGGGCCCTTCTCTACAGCATGTAGGCAGGCGACAGGCATTTCTATACTGGCTATTGTTGCTTTCTACCAAAAACCAAATGTAAAACTTTGCACATGTTTTGATGCAGCTGAAATGTGTTTAGTTAATTTAAAATGAAAAAGTTTAGATGGGCTGAGGCATCATTTTGTACAGCAAATATAGCAATAGAATGAAATAAAAATAATTGCATACAAATAAATATTCATCTGCCTTCATATTTTCTCATGCTAATAAGCTATTAAGCTTAATAATGACCTTGAATTTAGTGAAATAGTCTTTAGTGAATTAGTCTTTAGTTCTTTAGTAAATTGACTGCAAAATGAGAAAACATAATCAGTGCCAAGGAGGGAAGGCAAATACAGTTTTTCTGGCACTGTCTGCAAATACCAGTTTAGCCCAGATTAACAATATAATGCATAAAATTTAAATATGAATATTTGGATATTAATATATATTTGGAATTGCTTTGGATAACGTTGCACTGTTCCTGGGCATGAAAGTAGCAGATGATAAAGAACATATTTTGGTACAATTAACAGAGTATTTAAATAGTTAATACTATTGAATTTTGCTTTTACCATCTAAAATTAGTATACTGACTGAAAAATACTGTTTTATAGAGAGATGAGAAATTAGCCTCTTGATGCTAAATATCTGCAGCAATAACTGCTCTTGTTGCCATTAACTGTTATATTATAGCAGCAGAAGAAAATCTTGGCACTTCAGCTTGTGTGGAACTGCAAGTCCCATGAGGCACTGAAAGACTGACAGCTACAGGCATGACCGCCACAGGCAGAGGCATGCTGGGATTAGTTGTTTCACCAGTGTTGGAGTGCCAAGGTTATCTACCCAGGTATTATGGGGAGGTACAGGTAAAAGGAATAATAATCTGACTGGATGATATGTAAACATTTCTTCTTCAGACACTTAGTCATGAAACTCTCCGTTAAGTTCTCTTTAGAGTTTCACAGGTGAAAATCATATTCTTTAAAGCATACAGTATCTGAACTCAAAGCAATACTTTCCAATGGATACGCAAGTTCTAATAACCCACTAGGTGGTTACAGCTTTTCTGGGCCCTGGTAGGGATACCTCCCTAATCCCCCACCATTGCACTGCTGTCACTGGATGAAGTGAGCTCTCCACATAATTTTAGAGAGAATCCTCTAACAGTGAGTGTTCCATTTCCACATATTGCAACTAGTGGACTACCCACACCAAAACATGGAGCACTCACTTCACCAAATGACACCAGAAGTTCAACTCAGACACCAGGCAGCATGGATTACAATCACATCAGGGGTCTTTACCAGGCTCCTGCAAAGTTTTAAGGCCTAGTGGTCCACTCTACCAAAAACATAAAAAACTATTTGAGCATAGATTTGCTTTAAAAATAGTACTTTTCTACTTAATACACCCATGCAACTCCATAGAACGGTACAAAAAGTAAACTTCTTATGTGCTGGACACTTATAAACCTAGATAAAGATAAAAGAAGACTAATTTGTATTGAAAATATTTTTTATGTCCAATATCCATGTCGTTTTCCGAAGTGTACATGTATATTTTACTGTTTTGTGAGGTTAGTGAAATAACATCAATAAGATCAAATGAGCAAGTATTCAGTACTAAACACATAGGAATGATTAATCAAAGGAGGGTTTAGCCTTACCTCCAGTATGTATTCCAGCTCTACTCCTCTCTTGTGAGCATGTTTCAGTACAGCAGAAGCCCTTGTCATCAAGTCTGAGTGTTGCTGGGTCTCCCAATGAGATGCATAGCTGCTGATTTTTCGGTAAAGCGTTTCTGTAAGGATCATGTGTGACTCCAAGCCTTGGAAATATTCCTGGAAAATATTTAATGCATTCATAATAAATATAAACAGTGTTTTTTCCATTTACAGAAATTTGAACCAAACTCATACATTTGACAATATGTGACCAAGCAGTGAATACGCATTTAGACAAGCCCTCATCTGTAGCTGTAGGCACTGTGGAGCAATTCATCCTCAAATTCCCAGCAGAAGCACTAAAAGCATTATAACTAGGGATGTTCAGATAACAGTATTTGTATCGTTGCTGATACTTGGTCCACTTTGGTCCACAACTGTCCTGAAATCATTAGCCTGTAGTGTTTTAGAAAAACTGTCACGTGACACTAAAGAAAAACGTATCAGTAATGGTATCTGTGAGTACTTGGACAAGTATCGGTACTTGTACTTGGTCTATAAAAATGGTATAGGTGCATCACTAATATATAGATATCTATATAGATAGATAGATAGATAGATAGATAGATAGATAGATAGATAGATAGATAGATAGATAGATAGATAGATAGATATATAGATATCTATATATAAATGACAGCTGCCTCCTAAATTTTTAGTTTTTCTCTAATCTAGTCTTGGAGCTTGAAAAGTATCAAAACCTGCACTTGTACCAATTATGGTACTTGGTATCTGTGCATCCCTAATTATAGCTATGCTTGGCAATCTACATACACTTACCTTGTGCTTCTGAAGCATATTGTGGACCTCTTCTCTTGAGGAGACAATGCATTTCTGTCCTCCAGACATCTTCTCCTCTCCTGTTTCAATCAAGTCAGCCAGGTCTTGCAGAGCTCGTTCACACTGACTCTTGAGAGCAAGGTTCTGATTTAGTCCACCCCTTCTTGAGCTGATGATCATAATCAACTCATCATAAGTGTCCTGCACAGGAGAGAGAAAATATGATCTATGAAATTAATACCATTTGTATTATTTGCCCCCCCCTTTAGATTGTAAACTCTCAAAAGGTAGGCCCTCCTAACCCTCCTGTATTGAATTGTATTGTACCTGTACTGTCTCTCTTAATTTTGTAAAGCACTACACAAAATGTTGGCACTATATAAATCACATATTACAATAAAGATTAAAAAAAAAACAAGTCATGTTGATAGCTTGGCAATTTGTGTGTTTTAAATGACCTTAACGGTGAGACAAGTTTTTTTGCATGCTGGCTGGTGAGTGTGCTGGGACACTTTTTGCTATTATTGTTATTTTAAATGAGGTACTATACGCATATGCATAAGAATAGTGCAAATATTAAAAGAAAACAAGCAACCATAATAAAACACCTCTGAAAACGTTGCATTCTTTTTACTAATACGTCACTAAAGGGATTGCATGTTAAAGGGATTGCATGCTTTAAACAGACTGTCAAGAAAAAAAGAGAGAGAGCTGCCGGCAGGTATAAAGTGCAGACTACCTGCAACATAGGGACTGGTAAGCTCCAACACTACTCAAAAGTATTGGAGATTTGACTGTTCAGAGATGCCTGGCAATAATGCATTGCAGAGGGTAATGGCAGCTGCAGCAGGCGCTTGCATTTTCTACCTACTAGCAGCTCCCTCTATTATTCTTTCGTCTTTTTGTCTGTTCTTTTGTTTAAATTGAAGCATTGTAACACCTGAATTTGACTTGCAGGGTTATTCACAAAAGGGTGAAGAGTTTGGAGAAGGCAAAAAGAAAAGTGAGCAATCTAGGACAACATAGCTGAACTGGAGAGTGAGCTGAACTAGAATTTTCCAAATCAGCTATTTTGGCCTAGATTCTTTACGTTTCCTGACTCCTCCTAAACCTTCACCCTTTTGTGAATAACCCTGTTAGCATCAGCAGTATAGCAAAGCTCAGAGAGGGGCAGGGAAAATCAGCACTGCAAATAGCGCGCTTATAGCAGAGGAGAACAGAGTGAAAGAGATGGGCTCATCAGTGTGCTGCTTCTTCTTTCTCTGCCCAGTTACAGTGAGGGGGTGAATAAGAGACCTGTAAGTGAAAGTGCAACAGCAGCAAAGAAAGATCAGGTCCCCTCACCTGCCATGCAGTACTGTGTTGTCTGGCAGAGCTGTGTAAGTCTCAGGTTTGTATGGACAGAAACACAAATCCTTTGACAGGTAAAACATCTGTCATATATGTATTTCACCTGTGTATTTAGCAGTTTGTTAGGAGTTCTGCTTTAAGTGTCATTACGTGCACATGGCCAGCAGAGCGCACATGATGATAAGGTAAAAGGGTCTGAATGAGTAATCCACATTTAAAAAAGTGTGAAACAAATAAAATATCCACTACTCCCCCGTATGCGCTTCCTACTATATTTCTACCTTCAATTTGAAATATTTGATTGTTTCCGCCTTACCTGAAGCTTTGATAGTTCTTGCACAGATTGCTGGTCCACCTGTAGTCTATCTCCACGCTTTTTCAGCTCAGTAATTTCTGTATCCAGTTCTTTTAAACTATCTTCTGCTTGTAAAATCGCCTAAACACAGAAAAAAATAGTTTAACTTATAAGAAAAATTATGAAACAGGAGTTTTGAAGGTACAGAGACAGTTCTGTCACCAGAATGTGCAATGTGTTGATATAAACAAGTAAAACATTCTGCATGGTAGCTGCAAAATCATCTCTTTAAGAGCTATGATCCTAAATAAGAGGGTAGGTAAAAGCCACAACCTTAAAACATTATTATTATTGTTATTATTATACAGAATTTATATAGCGCCAACAGTTTGCGCAGAGCTTTACAATATAAGACATTACAATCACAATACAATTCAAGACATGATGGTAAGGAGGGATTAGAACATAAAAGGGAGGGGCAAGTGATACATGAGGAGGTAGCTGTGTAGGGATGAATTGTTTGAGAATGTGATGGTTGAGTGGTTAGTTTGTGGTGGGATAGGCTTCCCTGAAGAGATGAGTCTTAAGGGATCGCCTAAAGGCAGTCAGAGTGGGAGATAGTCAGACAGTTTGGGGTAAAGAGTTCCAGGCGATAGGAGAGACTCTAGAGAAGTCCCGGAGGCGAGCATGGGAGGAGGTGATGAGGGAGCTTTAAAGCAGGAGGTCTTTGGAAGAGCGGAGGGGACGGTTAGGGTGATACTTTGAGACCAGGTTAGAGATATACCCGGGGACAGAGTTGTGGATGGCTTAGTTAGTCGTTGTTAATATTTTGAATTGTATCTTTTGGGCTATTGGAAGCCAGTGTGGGGATTGGCAGAGGGGGGTTGCAGACACTGAGCGGTTGGTTAGGTGAATGAGTCTAGCAGCTACATTCATGATAGACTGAAGGGGGGATAGCCTGTGTAGTAGAAGGCCAATGAGGAGGGAGTTGCATTAGTCAAGACGAGAGATAACAAGTGAGTAAATGAGTCATTGAGCGGTTTCATTGGTGAGGAAAGGGCAAATTTTGCAGATGTTAAAAACATGAAGACGGCAGGATTTGGATAGTAATTGGATGTGGGGAAGAAAGGTTAATAATACATTAATACCACCATAGTATCTCCTTAAAAGACGATAAAATGTAACATAACCCTCACTTGTAGGGGAAGACAAAATCTTTGTTTCTACATAGTTACTGCAAAACTACTACACATTCAGAGGCAGAGCAACCACCATAATAGCCCAAAATACAATTGAATCCATTTAAAGTGGTGTTATTAACCTTTGCTAACTTCTGTACAGTGATTGATGACCAAACTCCAGCCAATACGCTTTTTCCTTATTTTCAACAAAGTGGGTAAGAGTCAGAACCTCTGCCCAGTTTTCATGGCTGTCTGTGCCTCTTTGGGTAGTTTTGGGTACCACACTCCCTGCCCTGGTTACACATTACTAGGAAATGGAGGTAAATGTTCCCAAATGTTACACCAACACTAATAAAAACCAGAAAGATGTTTTAACCTTTACTCCTTTGTACAAATACTAATAATACCTATGCCTAATGAGACACAGTTAGAAGTTTTGGGATTATTAGCTACATCCATGCTTAGCATCTTATATGTGAGTGCATTTATTTTGGTCAGCTCAATTGAAATCTATTATTATTGAAGTATTATTACTACATACTGTATTGTTTAAAACCACTACAGAAATCTACCTGAGGCTGTGAATACTCTCATACAGTTATAAAGGGATTGTCAATGAATAACACATTATCCAATCAGCTCCAACCCTAGCTATGCTGACATAAAGCAATGATGGAGACAACTGTGCTCTAGTGCTCCTGTGGGCACATATGGAGTGTTATACTATATTTAAGATACCATGAAATTGCAATTATGAGGCTAAGAGATGGAATAGTTCTCCCTCCTGTTCATACAATTGGAGGTATTAGAACTGATGAGTAAGTCTGGAGTGTTGTATTAGGCAAAAAACAACCTAAATTATGTTTACAACTTTATTATATGATATGGGGCCATTCACAGATGAATTTCAATGTATGCATTTTTACACACAGCAATGATTGTATTCAGGCTAGCCATTGTTCTAAATAGTGCTTGTCTACATCTGTAAGATGCTTCCGTACGCATTTTCCATTTCTTTGTTACATCTACACATGTTATAGGAGTCTATTGGTGGCAATGGCAATACATTAAAATAGTGCTGCATTTTTTTTGCTATTGAACCCAAAATGGACACTGGCTCACTTTTAGAAGTTATACACAACTTACAATCCCTATCTAGGCATGTTTTTTACACAGCCATTCATATCAGATTCAGTCATTTTACACCTATTTAGTGGTGTAATAGGTGTAGGTCTACTTCCCTATGTATAGGCCAATGTTAAGTAGCCAACAGAGTGGTCTAAATTGTAGGTGCAGTCATAATATCATTGATATCAGTGTATGCCCTCTTTGTAGAACTGCTTCAATTGTTTCTAGGCAAAAAACAACCTAAATTATTACCTGTACCATTGCTTAAATGGAAGCAAACTTCCAGACACAAGAATGTCCATTTAAATAGATTTCTCAATAGCCATAAAGAATATAAATCTACTGCTAGGCTGCCTGCAGGAAACTACAAGAGTGGGCGGTTACAAGACCAGTCACCCTGCACAAGGAGAGAGAGCAGCAATGGCTGGTTTCTACAGGAAGCTCCTACACAGAGACAAAGCTTCACACTGAATGACTGCACAGATCTGGAAGAAATACAAAAAGCAGACCAGGATTCGAGGAAAAATACACATGGCTCTTGTATTTAGACAATATTTGCTTATCCTGTAGATCAGCTTTAATGGCTTATGTACGACTGTACTCCGTGAGTCTAAGCCCTGTCTGCATCAGGCTTTGTTTAGAGCTGGGCTGACATTGCTTATAGGGTTCGGTAATTCTATAATTCCATGACCAGACCAACTGCTGTGTACACAAGCTTCTTTTTTTTTTCTATTAGCATATGCTGTTAAGGTGAGTGCAACCTATTTGTGAATGTTTAAGAATGTTTTAGAAACTGAAAATAAACTGACTGAAGTATATGTTTGTGGATTAAGAGTATAATATCTACTTCCACATACTCAAGTTAATTTTTATTATACTCAGCTGTTTATTAGTGTCCTATATAATGTTCAACTCTCCTTATAAAGCTATAGGTTGTGTTTAAAATGTAAGCATTGTCTAATAATAACATATACTTGTGCATAAGAACAAATATATTTGTTACTTATAAAGCCAAATGAAGCTGCTTACAGGTAAGTAGATCCTGTAAGTGGGACCCCATTTTAAGGAAGATTTTGCAGGTGAGTCTGCTGATTATGACACATGGCCTCATGCAGACATGCTGTTTGCTTTCATAGAGAGAGTTTTGTCCTGCTTAAGGATCATTATATAAAATTGTATTTTATATAATGTTTACACTAGCCTGAAATATGATAGAAGTAACTGTCCACAGCAACTGGCTGCAGGTGACACTGGTATCTATTTAAATAGTTCAACGACATATATTGCACATATTCTTCTATTCTAGTGCAAAAACTTACCATGGCCAAAGGTCCAGTGACAAGATTTGACTTCTGACATACTGGTATATGGTATGTAGTTACACTTTAGTTTTACCATCTAAACTGGTAAAACATTGGCAAGGTGGGCAACCTAAGATTCTAAACACACCTGAACATTTTAAGTTACATGAATGTTAAAATGTGTCTTGATGCATGTTGACAGTCGCTACTATTTTACAGTCTACAATTAAACCCACCTGTCATAAACTTTATAAAAGCCATAAATATAGTGTGCCAGTGTTGCGAAATACAGCAAAGCAGTAATTAGGTAACATATATATATATATATAACATATAACAAACCTATGCAAAACAAATCTTCCATAGGGATGAATAGTGCTAGGGTAGTACACATCAGACTAAGCAACTTCTATGTGGCCCAAAAAGAAAGGGGGCCTAGAATGTTCTAGCTACATAGTTATTTATGACGTTAGCAATAGCATTTGGCAAATAAATTGGATAACTAAATTGAAATAACTGTATATATAGTTTTGGAGCAACACATTACCAGCAGCAGAATCAGTGGCTTTAACTTGCCTCACTCCTTCACTGGTTCACAAAGCTGCCAAATCTACCTTGCTAGCAAGGGAGTGACACCATTAAAATTGCTTAGTGGTGTGTTAGTAATCATGATCGTTGTCTTGTGTAAAATGACCCTTAGTGGATGGAGAAGCTGGGGGAGGTGGCTTAATGGTTTTGCTACAGGACCTCATCACACATAATTATTTCCCTAAATATCTTAAACATACCCTCCTGCTTTAGGCATTATTGTTTGTCTGTGTCACATGTATAAAAGCATCTGTAAGAAAAACTGTAGTGCCCAGAACAAACTATTAGATTCCTCCTTTTTATTTTCAAAACTTCTCAGAAAAATGGCAACCAAGTCCTAATTGGTTGCTATTGTCAAAATAAAATTTTTAGAAATATGTTTTTGACATGAGATCCAAAGTGCAAGAAATATTTCACTTGAAAACGGTCGTGAAGAAACTGGAAAATAGGATATAATTTTTATAACTTTTGAAAGGAAGAGTTGACAAAATGTTCACATCGAAATTAAGAGATGTCTTAATTAATTAAATTAAGCTATCTTAAGTCTCTAATGTTGATTTTTCATCCCTATGGCTCAAGACCTATTCGATACAGAAAGGAACTAAATGGAAACCGATACTCCTTTTTTCAGCTGAAGCCATTTATGGATTGGATGTCCTCTTTACCATAATTGGTATGCTTTTATACACTAATAAACAACAAGAGGGAAATGGTACAGGTAACACCATCTTGTGTTTTTATTTGAGCCAGTCTGGGTGAGGAGGAAAAGTGTTAAAGGAGAACAATGAGGTGAGTGATTTCCACTCATCCTCATAGTTAGAGCTGACCTGTGACAAAGGGGCTGTCACAGGTGGGCTCTATCAATCGGGAAGTGAGCAGAAACAGAGCCGATCCGCTCACTTCCTGATCGTATACCTGCAGTGAGCGGTGGCTGTCAGGGATTCCCCCCTCCCCTCTCCGATCCTCCAGCACAGAGTGGAGGAACGGACGGGGGATGGGGCGGGCACAGTTGGCTCTGCTTCTAGATAGGCAGAGCCAGCTATCACTCATGCAGCTCGGTGGATCTCGACAGTATTGCCAGGATCCGCCCCCAGCTGCGGTTAGTATATGTGCTCCCGTGACCCTAAAGAAAAACACTTACCCCATAGTTCTCTTTTAATCAGAGGACTCTACTATAAAATCCCTGACAGAAACCCAACTACAGAGAGAGGAAAAATGAGGGTGCCCTTATCTTAAGTAGGGGGATTGGCTATAACAGGAGAGGGTTCAGCTTTAAACTTTGCCCAAACTAGGTGTGCAGGGTTTCTTATAAGGCACACTGGCAAAGGATAAAAAAAGTTAAATCACTTTTGGTAAGTTCTAAATATCTTCTAAAAGGATATATTAGCTCCATTCTATTTGATCTCATTACAAGTACATTATAAATCATGATATATAGTGCATGCTGATTTTGCCCAGATAGCATATTTAAGTAGAATTACAATTATTTTTTGATTCTTCAGGCTAGCTTGGTAAATTTAGATTGCTGATGAATGCTTGCTATAACTTAGTTTAAAGTATTTAAGGTCAATACCCGCTTGTAACATTTTAAAACTTGTATAAAACTAAACCAATATGACACCTGCTGCACCATGCAGGTATGCAATAAATTGCCAGTTAATGTGCTCTGAGACTACAATATACAGGTGAAACTCGAATAATTAGAATATCGTGCAAAAGTAATTGCAGTAAGTGCTGCAAAAGGGGCCCAAACCAAGTACTGAGTACATATGCATGCTTGTACTTTTCAGAGGTCCGATATTGTTCTATGTACAATCCTTGTTTTATTGATTGCATGTAATAATCTACTTTTTTGAGGTTGTGGATTTGGGGTTCTTGGGGTTTTCATGAGCTGTAAGCCATAATCATCACAATTATGACCAATCACGACTTGAACTATCTTGCTTTGCATGTAATGAGTCTATCTCATATATTAGTTTCACCTTTTAAGTTGCATTAGTGAAATAAATGAACTTTGCACGATATTCTAATTATTCGAGTTTCACCTGTATTTTGTGTTTGTTTTTTCCCTCTGCCTTCTGTACTCTGTTCTCAACCCTGGTGTCAGCCAGTAATCTTTAGCTAATGGCGCACTAATAAACTGAGATGATATATAATCAGGAATGTTTGGATTTGTTTAATTCCATCACACAAAACAACTAATGCATATTTGGAAAAAAGACATGTACATTTTATTCTTAAGCATTTATTTAAAAAAATACATGAACAAAACTTTATTTGCAGAATTTCTGTAATGAAATCCACAGCTTTATAAAATGTCAGGAGTCTTTTGCTATGAGACATATCACATACACTATGCTTTTTTAACTTGGTACATCTTGTAGTGAGCGTTAGATCTTAGTTAATTTAATGTAAAACTAGAATTATTTGAAGTTATTAAATGAGTAAGGAAGATAGAATGGCAAAGCAGAGAAGGAGCTGTTCAGTGGGTGAGCACTTATGAATATGATGATAGACAAACACATAGGGCAACAAAATGTTTAACAACATTCCACTAAGTAAAGTTAGCGGTATCTTGGGATGCGACCCATCTGGTACAGAGTTCCTGTAGATTCAACAAAAGGAGAGAATCCCTGAAAATATGAAATGCAGAAGAAAAAGGAATTCAAGATAGATGGAAACAGGTAATGGAGGTGAAAGAAAAGTATAAATGAGAAGTAAGGCAAAGCAAACATAAACAACATTTAGCTTTGGCTGACCTTTTTTTTATAGTACTTGGACCAAAACTAAACTAGTGCAAATCACAGTTACTTGCAAAGCCCCAGTGGTGGAACAAGTATTATGCTCTCTTTCCCTTATTACCAGCGCTGTCTTTGAAGTATGCCATAGTCCTGATGGGTACTATAAAAAAATATAGTCATGCAAAAATAGCATAGGCAAAGAAGAGTAGATAACTAGAGGAATGCTAGCTTTGTGTATCTAGGGGTCGGGTTGAGGAAGTAGGTTTAACTTGCAGGCATGGTTTGCTAGTTATCTATTTTTAAAGCCTAAATAATAAAACTGGGTCAATTAAAAGTGCCATACTTGTTGAAAGAGTCAGTCTACCAAAAACAACTTAAAATTGTAGGTAAAAAACTAGAAAAGTCAGCCACAGAATTTTTTTGGGAAGCCCTGATGCAAGATCTCTTACAAACCATTGCTCTGGGACCACATGATGGCCATTCATGTGACCATATTCTGTGGTGAGGTGATCATATTCTGTGGAGTGGTGAAGTGAAACTTTCCTCAGTTTTATACTTTCTTGAACATTCAATGATGCTGTTGTCCAATCCACTTGCGGTTATTCCTCTTTATGGTAGGTAAACAAATCCTTTATAATTCCCTGTTTAGTTTGATTCTCTGTGGGTGTCTCTGAGTTTCTTTTAGCTTTGCTGGTCCACCCAAGATCTGTGTGTGCATGTGTTTAATCTTTGGGCCCTTTTCTCTCTTTTCTAGTGAGTGTGGCCTACTGCTGAGGACACCTGCTGAGGGGTTTAAACAGATAAATATCTCCATAAGCTTGCAGGATGGTTACTTTCTTCACCTGGCAGCCATGTAAGTAGATAAGTCATCCAACTAATAAAATCATATATACGTTTCTACGACCTATTATACTATATACTGTATTGTACTTATTTATTGTTTTCAATTTGAGTCTGCTTATAGGGATTAGTTTATGAAAGTCGGCAGGGATCTTATTTTGATGACTAGTCCAATTTAATAGCTACAGTATATAAAAAGGCCACTCTGTTTATGCTGTAAGACTCTCTAAAGACCAATAGCCATGTTGTGTGTATTATAGAGCAAATAGTATAAAAATGACTAGTAGGAGTGCATGAAAATATATAAATGTATTTTTTTTAAATTTAAACTGTAAGAATATGCGGCATATTTCATGGAGTATATCTCGTTAATAAAGGCAATATTATGACATTACCCTTGGGACTCTGTGCCATTACCCTCTGTCTAATGACATGTGTGACAACATTTTGGCCTGGTACAAGGTAAATATCTTCATATTATATGCCCTGGCATTGTCATAATGATTGAGTTAAGCTATTTTCATGGTTTGTTATCAATAATGCAGGATGACCATATACATTATTTACCTGCATCTGTTCTTTCGCTGGTCGCTCCACTGCTTCTGCCAGTTTGTGTAGTATGATGTATTTGTTATCAGCCAAAGAGGTAAACAGCATCTTCAAATCATTCTGAGAGCACAAAATATTTACACAAATTAAATATTACATACAAACTCCAATGCAGCACTTTCAATATTTTTGGTTGAAAAATGATGAGAAGATACATGATAGCCATGGTTTGCAGAAAGAAAGAAGCACAAACATTTAAACAAATTTCACATATATAAAGATAATACATGCTGCAAATTAATAGGTGAAGAATTTGGATGATTTAGATGGTATGATCAGAGGTCAGTGGTGAGTATATGTGGAAGGCAATGATGTATACAGATTCTGACCTAAAGAAACATCAGCAGACCTAAGGGTCTCCAGGCAACCAGTTATAGTCAGTTGAAACAAGGAATATGATGCTTGGCACTTGAACTGAGTGGAAGATTGCCACAATGCAGAGGACTTTTTTCAATGCACACAAGAAGGCGAGTGTGGAGGTGAAGCATTAGGGCACAATGGCATATAAGTTTACCTTTAAGTATTCAACACACAGATTTAACTTAACGTAAGATCCAACTTACAAAAAGCAAGGACAAAGGGACAAGCTCACTACCAAGGGGTACAAATTAGTTGGAGGGGGTGAAATGAACAAAGAATACAGTGTGCAAGCTCTTTAAAAAACAGGGAGAGGGACCCTGTGGTAGCAGAAAAGAGACAATATATGTATGGAGAGCACTACTACTGTTTGTACGCAATTGTAAAAAACTCACATTTAAGAAGTCCTTGGAAACAATGGAGGTAGTCAGGTGGAGCCCCTGGGAAGATGCAGCCAGGTAGAGCCCAGTGGTGTGGACAAACAGTAGTAGCGCTCTCAATACATATGTTGTAAGATCCAACTTGTTACATATGTTGTAAGATCCAACTCAATACATATGTTGTAAGATCCAACTTAGATACCCTTCAGTATATTGACCATATTTTAGGAATATTTTAACAGCTCAGTAGCTATTGTGAATAAGGCTGATGACAAGGGCCAATCTTGGCTAGTGTCTTCTTAATTGAAAGTTAAATGTTTTTTTTATGTTAAGCTGCTAACAATATTTACTTTACATGTTTGTAAAACATTAAGGTCATGGCGCCCGCATTTATGTAAAAATACATGCATGGATTGCTAGGCTAGGTGCCATTTTTGGTTACGATAAGCTTAAAAGGTGAAGGCTGTTATTATTTTTCAGCTCTAAAATGTTTGAGTATGTACTGTCATTTATGTTAAATGGCCCTTTATAGTGTACTTATAAGTGGTGTATCTTCAAAACCACAACGATTTCTGTATGATTTAGCGGTATTGATTTACTAAAGGTGAATAAGCTGTTCACTTTGCAAGGGAATCTTTCCTTAGCTTAGTGAATGTGATGAAGCTCTGTTGACTTCCACCCTCGAATTATGTGCAAGCAAAAATACTTTTTTTTTCTCCTTGCAAGTGATTGGGTATTCTTTGCAAAGTGAATTTTCATCAGATTCACTAAGCTAAAAGAAACTTTCCTTGCAAAGTGTAATTTCCCTTGCAAAGTGAACAGACAATTTGCTTTTTTTCAATCAACCCCACAGTATCCAGCTAATGTCAAGATTGTGTACTTCATGCAAAGATCTTATATGATCTTCATACCTGGAAGGTCAGAAGATCCTGTAACCTCTCTTTCATTTGATTACATCTGTGGTTTACAACAGATTCTAAAGAGTTTAGTCTTCCCAGAAGACAATACAACGTGTCCTCTACGATCTCCTGGTGGTCTCCTGTGCTTGTAAAGGCTTGTAAAAAGAGATTTTTGTTCTTGTCCATCTCTTCACTCATTTCTTTAATGTCTTTTGCCAAAGTCTGTTTTGAAAAGGGTAAAGTGATTTACAAAATGATAGCTATTGCTACTACATAAGTAAACACAAAAACAATTACAGAAAGAAAATCAGAGAAGTGTTTTAACATTAGAAGGAAGGAATTTTTGTAAATCCTGTGAACAACTTAATGGCATGAACTTTAATACTCTACACTGTAGAGTATTAGAGTTCATGCCACTTAAGTTGTTCACAGGATTTACAAAAATGTTATTCACTAATTTTATTCACTTTGCTGTAGAGTCTATGCCATGCTCTAGAGTCTAGAGCTGTGGAAATACAATCTGTTATAATAAAATAAATCATAAGATATATATTCCTGCTGAAAGTGTACGTTGTTACACAAGGAAGCGTATTAAATAGATTTAAAGTGGGGCTCTAGGCAACTTTAATTAATGCTGTTTTGTATTCATTAATACATTAAATGTATTTTTTTTTTTTATACAAGCAGTGAACGCACCCTGATTTTACCTGGTACAGCAGAACTCACAAAAACAGCAGGAAGAAGCAGCACAAGATGCCAGTCAATTGTGCTACAGTGCTTATGTGCTAACAAGGAGCATTCTGATAGCTGAGGAGCAGAGTGACCGGGAGATATCCTGTAACTATCACTTCCCTGTACTACAGAAAAAGCAGACAGGGTCATGCTGTGGGGCAAAGCTGTATAAATCTTAGGACTTGATGGACAAAAATCAAAATCCTTTGGAAGGTAAAACAGCTACCATAAATGTATTCCATCTGTGTATTTAGCTGTTTGCCTGGAGTTTAGCTTTAACAATAACAAAAGCTCAGTAATGTACCTTGGCCCTTGATGCCCCAGAGCAAGACCAAAGACACAATGCTGACTTTGTACATTACCCAAAACCTAAAACCCAAAGCTATCTCCTTAGAGATCTAATAATCCCTCATCAAAGTAAAATATGTAAACATTGACAAAAGATGGTAAGTGGTATGGTAAGAGGCTACAGTTGTACAGAAATCTGTGATGACCACCTGATCATCCTTAGTTTAAAGCTGGAAATAATACCGCATTTGAGAAGGATGAAGGATGTAGACGATAGCAGCAGCAGAGTGACTACAAAGTTAAACCCCTGTTCCTTTTTGTTAGACCCCTACTAAAGATAGAAAGATTACTGGATTACCACAGGGTGAATGGGGTAATCCCCCTTTGCCGGTTGTTGTATCCACATAGCCACCATTTGCAGCTGTTTATCCAAACAGTGACTTCATCTGATTGCATACAGTCACTGTTTGGCTGCCAATTTTCCAGTTGGCTTCTTTTTCAATCCAGTGTTTGTTTAGTAGGGTGGTGCCAATAGGGATGCATACCTATCCTAAGGCTTCTATTAAGGCTGATTTCATGTCAAAACAGTGAATAAAACCTACCTCTTGGTGGTAAAGACAGGCTTCTGCCTCTTCTGGCTGAAGAGCAGTTTGTACAAAAAGGCGTTCCTCCACATCATCCAACCAGGTAGAAGTAGCTGAGACGGCATCATAAAGTTTTTTCTCTAATGGAAGGATCTTTTTTTCTCCAACCAAAGTCTAAGAAAATACATTGTGTAGCATATGGTCATAGAATAATAGGAGCTATTATAGATAATCTTTGAAAAGTATAGCTTGATACATGATATATGTATAAACCTTAGTAGGACTATTACGGGAACAAGCTTATTAAGGGACAAGCTTAAACAAAAAATAATTAAAATGAAGGCTAATATATGTGACATACTGTTTAAATATTTTTACACACTATGGGGTTGATTTACTAAAGGCAAAAAGGTTTTTTGCTTGGCAAGGGAATTTGCACCTTGCAGGGGAAGTTTCCCTCGGCTTAGTGAATGAGGTGAAGTTCTGTTGACTTCCATCATCCAATCATGTGCAAGCAAACATACATTTGTTTTATTTTCCTAGCACATGATTGGGTATTCTTTGCAAAGTGAAATATCACTACATTCAACAAGCTAGAGGAAACTTCCCCTGCAAAGCGCAAATTCCCTTGCACAGTGAACTGCCTATTTGCCATTATTAAATCAACCCCACATGTGGTAACTGAAATTAAGATGTATGAGATAATAACATGTTTTAAATGTATTTCTTTACAGTACCAAGTAAATTATTAAACTACAAATATATAACATTTGAATAACTTTTTTAGTGTAAATGTAGTAAACGATACTAATAGGCAGTGGGGAGTTAAAAAATAATTAAAATAATTGATGGCAATAAAACTAATGCTAACTGATTTTTTCCTAAAGTGTAATGGGGAAACTTTTTTCCTTAGATATAATGGGAACATACAGAGAAAAAATATTTCAAAGCCACACTCCAGCTTAAGCTTTTATATTTGTTTTGGATGGAGCGGGGAAGGCTTATATATCCTCTGTCAGGTTTTTGGGTTTTTTTTTGCATTCATGTCCCCTTTTAAACTTTGCTTGTTACTTTCTGGCAGGACAGGAAGTGATGAAAAACAGATGAAAACAAAAGCATATGTTTTAGTACAGGGGGAAGAAATAGAACCCGTGACAATGTTTTTACTGCTGTTTGTGTTTTCCTTTCCCAGTGATAACCCCAGTGGGGGTAACACACAGAAATAGGAACCTATCTAACGGTAAGAAATGAGTAACAGCCCTCAGTCTTTCTATTCACCTGATACAAATGTAAATAGCACTATTTCATTTTTTTTGCTAAAATAAGAACATGAACAAATGTTTAACACTTCTGAACTCTATCCAAAACAATTGACTGAAGTATGGATTTCATTTATGGGGTCTAAAAAAACTGAAAGATAAAAGACGAAAATAAATTATCCTAGAAGACTGAATAAAGGTGATCTTGTTTGGATGTAAACACTAAGGGCCCATTCACATCACCATGCTGCTCTAAATGCACAACTGACAACTGTGTGTTGACAGGCACAGCGCTGATGCACTGATCTTGGCATATCACAGTGTTTACTTTTTTGTTAGAACTTTATTGAAATGTCACCAATGACAACACAACGTGGTAGGATGTGGCTGTACCGCAGCATAACATTGAAAAAAGTAAAACATTTTGTGTGTTTTTTTCATAGCACAGCCACCGCAACACAGTGTTGTGAGCTTTGCCAATTTAAAACAAGGCACATTGCCTTGTCAATGCATTGGGCCTGTGCTGGAAAAAGAGGCCAGAACAGCCTCAAAACTGCTGGTGTGAATGGGCCCTAAAAGGCCATCCAGTGGGGTTCAACCCCAGACATAGGCAACCTTGGTACTCCACCAGTCGTGGAACTACAAATAACATAACATGTGGCATTGAAATATTTTGACAGTCACAGGCATGACTCCCAAAGGCAGCGGCAGGAGGGGATATGCAGTTTTGCCACAGCTGGAGTGCCTGTACTTTGCCAACCCTTTTCACTACAGTATGTTAACATAAGTCAAAGCAATGTGTTGGAAAGGGTGGGTAATATTTGTTCAAGGAAGTCAGGTCCTAGACTACATGTTAGATACCCTTCCATTATGTGGAAGTAATAATCAGTAAGTACCTGAGATGATACATCTTCCAGCGCTTGGTTTAGTCCATCCAAAATATTTACCACAGATGATTTGTCTTGTACTTGCTTGTCTCCTTTGTAAAAAGGCACCCCAGATATAATTCTGTTTGTTTTGCTGAAGATCTAGTTAAAGAGACACATACAAATAATAATTCAAATCAGACAGCAGAAAGGTTTATACTGCATTTATCATGGCCAATACACTGCTCTGTGCGACACAATTACCGGCTGTTCTTGCTCCTGCTGTAAAGCACTGTGGATAAGCTTCTCTTTGGTGCTGAGCTCTTGGTGCAGACTCTCCCATTTCATTCTCATCTGATCTTGAGATGTCGGTTTTACTCCTTCCAAGCCTAACTCTCTAGACAGGGAATCTGGTCCATCACTGTGTAAAACAGTCATTAACAATTCAGTAAACAAGTGTGTCATTGAAATATAGGATTTATAACCCGCACATATATGGACCTTGTATAAATACTTGCCAAAATGAAAAGTATCATTCTTAGAGATTCATTAGAGATCAAACAAGTATTAGTTTGTAACCTCCATTATACCATGTTAGCTAGAATGAATATTGTTTCTTCTGCACAACAAAGATGCTAAAATATTTTTACGTAAGGCCCCATGAAACACGTAGGGGTCTATTCACAAAGCTGCCGAAGGATCTGGCCCTAGCTTCGGCCGATCCTTCGGCCAGCTTCGGCCCCAGGACCCCTTGGGTTCAGTAGAACCCAATGGGTGCTGTACGTGCTTTTCACTATAGCCCGTACAGCTCCCGAACGTGGCCGAGCGGCTCAGTCGAGCCGAACGCATATGCCTTGGCTCGGCTGAGCCGCGCTAAAA